>NC_060279.1:51030622-51121644 GCF_021613505.1 Equus quagga | reverse complement strand
GGAGAGCCATGTCAGAGACTTCAGGGGCAGAGACACACTGGGAGGGCCGCCCAGCTCCCAGCGACAGCGACTCCCGTCATGGCTAGATTGGCCTTACCCTGCCCCCTCCCTCCTCCCTCTATGTGGGTCAAATGAGAGCCCCAAGCGGCTCCCCTCCGCCTCACTGATCAGTCGAAGAAAGAGCGCCTCACCCAGGGTCAGCCAAATAGACTCCTTCAAACCCAGGCTAAGGGTGGCCAGCCGCCCTTAGCCGGGCCAGTCTGGGCCTCCCCTCAGGATTTTCCAACTGGAAACAGAGAGAAAAGCTGTTTTCCTTTCCAGACACAAAGCTGGGAGGATGTGAGGCCGAGAAGGACCAGCAGCAGCCATTCTAACTTCATGGCGAAAGCGGCAGGATGAGAGATACAGAGATAAGAGGCAGTGATGGAAATAGAGAGATGAGAAGAGCATGCCCAGGCCCTGGTTCCGCCTCCACTCCTTCCCTTCCCCACAGTCCTGAGCCACTAAATCCCCCCGTTCTGCCTAAACTAGCTCAAGCTCGGGTTTTTTTTTTAATCCACCAAGTGTCCTGATGAGTATCTATTTTTTTAAACTAGTTATTTAATTATTACAAAATAAGTACATAGATTTAGCTTAAAAATTCAAACACTCCAGGAGGTTGTAAAACGAAAAATGGCCTTCCTCGCTGTGCCCCAGGCCCTCCCCGGCCTCACCCCCCTCCCCAGTTCCAGTCCCCAGAGGTAACCAGCAACCACTTGTTAAACTGAGTATCCTTCTTACTGTCACTTGACCAACTTCTGGCAAGCATTTTGAAAAGCAGCAGAAAATCCTTTGTAATTTTGATTTATCTGATTGTAATATATATTACTCTGGTAGATTTTCAAACAATGGGTTATTCAGCCATTTATTTCAGTGAGCTTTGTCTGCATTAGTAAATGTTTTGACATTAGCCGTTTATTTCAGAGATGAATGATTCATCTGGGTATTTCTCAACACCGTGAAATCATGCTCTGGGCCAGGGCGTCGCTGACTTTTTGGCAGGGCCCGAGTTATTCCTTTCCATATTCTTTATAATTATCATTGTGCTTTGCACAGAGTAGGCACACAGGATGTATTGGAATGGATGAAGAATTTGATGAAAAGAAGCCAGGGACAGACGGGGGGAAGAAATGAACCCTCATGAGTGCTTTCAAAGTCCCTTAGAGTCGGCATGCTTTATCTCCTTTGGTTGTCGCCATGACCCTGAGCCGCGATAGTTCTTGTTCCTTCTCCAGCTGATTCTTTCACTTTTCGTTTCATGAGGTGGCTCCTCCATGTCTCTCCAACAAACGCGTTTGCTTAGGGTGGCCAGTGCTGGGTTCTGTTGCTTGCAACTCCAGAACCCTAACTGCCAGAGAAAGCAGTGTGTCAAAAGTTGGGTGAGTGGACTGGGTAGGAAATATCAGATATGACCCCACTTATAAATGAGGAAAATGAAGGTACAGGCTCATTAGTACTTTGCTTCAGGTCACATAGCTGGGGAGTGGCCAGATAGGAATTAACTCAGGTCTGTCAAGCTACAAAAGTTTGGCCCTTCCCACCTCTCTGCAGCCAGGTGCAAGATCCTGGCATAGAACAAATGATTTCTAGAGGCCAAAGAAGGCATGACTGAACTTGCATGGTTCTCACCAAGAAGTCGATCTGCGATCGTTTAGCAGAAGATGTCCTCTACCAGAAGTCTGTAGGTTTTTCCTTGGAGAATTTTCTAGATCCTTGTTGCAATGGCATGTCTTAGACACTTAGAAAACAATGTTAGATGAGACAAACCATAAAAGAGAAGCTCAAGCACCACTCCTCTGTTTGTCTTTCATATCTCTAAATGTTTTGTGTGTGTCTCATCGCTCCTCTGCTGCCTTCAACACTTAGTTAAAAAGAAAAGAAGAGGCCTTATCATGGGTGGTGAAGATTGATCATTTGTTTGTTTTAGGTGTGATTCTTTCCCTTACACAAAATTGCAAAGTGGTCAAAAGCGGAAGCTCCAGAGGCAGATTTCCTGGGCTTGAATCCCAGCTCTGCCACTTGCTGTGTAACTTTGTGGTGTGTGATAAATTCCCTGCTATCTCTGTGCCTCTGTTTTCTCATCTGTAAGATGGGTATAATAATCAAAGCTCGTGCCTCCTAGGATTGTTGTAAAGATTTAGAAGTCAATGTATGTAAAACTCTTAGAACAGAGCCTAGTATATAGTTGATGTTGCGTTTGCTATTAATATTCTTCCCTGATTTATTATTTAAATTTTAAATTTTTTAAATTAAATTTTAACGTTTTGAAGAAACTGAGCAGATGAAATGTTTTGAATTCTGCATGTATATGTGCGTGAATTTTGCAGTTGAGAGCAGCAGTTCAGAGTCTGTGATTAAGGCAGATACGTCTTGAAGTAACAAATGGCTGGTAGGCATAGAACCCTCTTCATGGATATTCTAATTATTCTTTCCTCTTTGACATCATTCCATGTTTGGCTGCATAGCATTGAGCAATACTTACACAGTTTGGGAAAGGGCAGTTCAGAAAGATCAGACCCACTGATCTTAAAGCTGTGAGGGATGGCTCAGGGGAAGTGGAAGTGGGTCAAATACCTCTAATAGAATTGGCAAAAATTACGCAAGCTATTATATTGAATATTACTATTTGAACATTTCGCATAAACGGCAGTAACACACATTCGTCTTTAGACGATGAATCAAGACTTAAAACTAATTCTGGCGAATTAAGAACTGTATTTTCCAGGAATTAACTACCACAATTTGACTGCAGCTGTAAAAATTTTATTAGGCAATACATCTGACCTCAAATTGGAAATTTGTGCTGGAACCAGTTTAGGAAATAATTATTGCTGTGTTATTAATTTTATATTTGCCTAATAAAACACAGCAGGATTGGGTGAATGTAACAAAAGAAAGCCCTCGGACATGCTTTAAACAAGCGTTTTCAACCGGGCCGGAGCAGCGGCTAGGAGCGTGTGTGTCTGATGAACGCTGCCGCTGCTGACGTTGCAGATCAACAGTTCAGGGCTATCAGACTGTGGAAAGGAAGCGCGTTCACGTGGTTTGTATCACTCTCGCCAGCCAATAAGAAGTGCCGCTGTGTGCGTACCTTCACCTGCCCGCGCTGGGGAAGGTGAACTTCCTGACATACTTCCAACCTCACAGGAACTCGCGCCCGTGCACGCATGCGCGCTGACATTGACCCTCAGCCTGCCCACTGGTTCCTGTCTGTCCAATCTGCACTGTGAAGAGTGTTAGCTAAGACCAGCTACTCTTGGAAACAGAAAGCGTATGTCTTTGTTATTGCTATCAGCATTGTTGCTGCTGTTGTTGAGAGAGGGCTAATTATTTCACGCAATTGTGTGAGTGGATATTAGGCTTCCTTAAGCTGGTATCATCTTCTAGAATCTTCTAGTTTCATCATGGAGACATAATTTGAGGCTATAAACTGAACCACGTGCTGCTTGCTACTGGTTGCTGTGGGGCAATGTTATCCAGAAGTTGGGACACAAATCGCCCTTTGGATGGGGTATCAAATAACACATTTACACCATGAGAAAGTTATTCCGTTAACAATTCTCTCAAGATCTTTCTGGTTGTATCAACCAGGATGTCTCAGCTTGGTGGTAGAATGTCTTTAATGGCTTTTAAACTCTTATTCATCTCCATTTTTACCAAAGAGTGGCGAGAACTCCAGCTCAGACTTTTTGAGGCAACAGCAGCTGGCTAGAGTTGAATAATATTGAATTGTTTGCCCTCCTTTATTTTTTTATGGTTGTATTTGATTTAGGGTAAGTGAATATGATATTTATGATAGGGATTGAATGCCTACTTTAAAAAGAATTTAAACATAAAGTAAGTTAATTTATTTTAAGAAATAAATATTAGGTACATAATAATACAAGTAGTCCTTGGATAAGGCAAAATCAAGAAGGTTGTTGTAACAGGCATAGAGGGCATGCTTAGAGAATTTTAACTGGAAAGAGGTTAATGAAATGACTAGTCACAGAGGTGTGGGCACGGTTAGGGGAACCGCGGAGGGATGTGAGCACCCAGGAGTAGCAACTGTGGGAAGCCATTAGCCTCCTAGGGCTGGACGGTGAGGGAAGAGAAGGGTTTCCCCAGGGCCAAGTGAGAGCTGGGACTTTGGAGGCAGGAGAGAGCTGCCCCACTGGGAAGCAGGGAAATAAGTACCTGACCTCTGTCTGCTTCCATCTTCCACCATCCTGCTGGTGCTTTCTACTAGCCCAAGCCAACCAGTAGCGAAGGTTGAGGGAGAGGCCGGGAGATGCAGTCCTCAGGGGTCAGCCTCCCGGGGTAAAGAGCAGGACAGAGAAGCATTGAGAATGCATGAGGGGTGGGGGCTGGCCCACGGAGAAGAGGCAGAACGGTGGTGCATGAGTGACCGAATTTGGGAGATGCTGCTGGGGAATGTATGGAGATTTGGGGAAAGGAACTTGGCTTTTGAGATCGTACTCTGTATTTGCCCTGGGTCAAATATCCTTGACTGCATTATTTCATTATTTATTTCATTAGTGGACAGATGAGGTGAAGGATATTCCCCTCTGAAATTCCTACATTGCAAGCGTACAAAAACAAGTGCTAAGTTATTAGCAGATGAAGGTTTGGTTTAAAAGGCCTGCAGCAGGCAGCCCGGCGGCCCCACAGGCTCTGTAAGCAGAGCACAGCAGGTGAGAAGCACAGCTTCGGGGCCCAGCCAGGTGGGGTTCCGGGCCCAGCTCCATCACGTACCAGCCGTCTGATCCTGGGCAGGTCACTTATCTTTCTGTGCGTCATCTTACTCATCTCCCAAGTGGGGACAAGACAATTCCTTCCTCTAAGGGATGTTGCAAGGGTTAAGTGGGTTTAGACAGATAAAGCTCTTGGAACAAAAGCTGGCACGTGGTAAGTGATCAATAAGCATTTTATAGTAACGTGTTATTGCAATTCTGTTTTGTTTTTGTTTTATTTTGCAGATGATACCCACTGTCTCTTTGGGGCATAAGTGATAGTATTAATGCTGAAGCATAACAAGGTGAATAGGGAAAGATACTTCCTCCCCGGTTTTTCTTAACCGCAGTAAAACCTCAAGAGACCAGAGGCTGGCCACCTCAGTGATGCAGACCCTGGCTCATCTAGTCAACCAGGACTCCCTTTTTGTTCTACCATCCATTGAAATACTTTCTAGGATGGACAAGCCCACTTACACGAGCTAGTGAATAGGCCGGTGAACACCGCTGAGCCTTCTCTTGGAGACGGAGAGATCTGAGACTCCTCACTCATTCGACGTGGACTCACCCTTCCAGCCTGTGGATCAAGAACAGGTATTAGGCTGAACATCCAAGCCACCCATTTGGGGGGATTTTTCCTTAATCTACAATATGTTATTTTATTACTATTTGCTTCTTTCTCATGAGAAGGATAAAATACCCTAGAAGGTTAAGATTCTCCTAGCCCAAGGATGCTTTTGGTGGTAAAAATCCTTCATTTAATTTGTGCGTGCATGGGGTGGGTGCCCCGGATAAGGCATGACTCTCGCCCTTGAGGAGATTAGGATTTAATGAGGGGCGTGCAGCAAGATCCGGGGCGTACTATTCTGACTGCCTGAAGGCTGGCGGGCAGCAGGTACAAAGGGAGCTCTGGAAAGGAGCTTTCCCTTTCTGCTGGAGACAGACGGTCAGTTGGGCAGACCAGAGAGCACATGGGAAGGAATTTGTTTCTGAGCTGAATTCAGAGGGAAAAGCAGGATTTTGAGAATTGGAGATGGATGAGTGGAGATGCCTATTGTAGAAATAATTGTACAATGAAGGCCTTTTGAAGTGAGGAAATTACTGCATAGGACTCAAATACAGCAGGTATCTAGCGTGGCATCCACGTGTTTTGCACATCTAAGTAGGCTCTTGATGCCTTTGTTTTATTGAATAGAATAGAAGATGTGGCTCAGTAGTGAGAAATAGGTCAGAAAATGTGATTGGGGCCAGATTATAAAGAGTTTTGAGTGCCAAGCTAAAGGATGCATATGCGAGATTATGAGTTGATTTTTAGACTTTCAGTTGCAATGAAAAGACTTAGAGCCCTCTCAGTGTCCCAACACTTAAAATTAATACGTAGGCATTATGGCCTTGCCTTTACAGAGCTCACAGTCAGACACGTAAGATGTTGATTACTGTACACTGTGGACTGTGGGAACAGAGGAGAAGGGACCTAAGTCGTGGTGGGTCAGAAAGGCTTCTGGAGAAGGGGGTCCCCGGGTGAGACATAGGGAAGGACAATTGTTGATTCAGCAAAAGAAGGCAGAGAAAAGGTGCTCCAGGCGGAGTTAGCTGCGTGTGCAAAGACCCGGAGGTGAGAGGAGATGACTGTCAAGAAAGAGCCAGCATGCTTCCTCCAAGGATGTGCCAGTCATGGCGATGTGGGCAGCAAGGCACAGAAAGCCACTCATCTAGTGCAAATAAAATATGGGGTCGTTGTCAGGATACTCAGTTCCCCTGGAATCTAAGGACAATACGGTAGGTTTCAGGGGACATGTTGACTATCAGAGGCCAAACAGTTTTCATCTCTCCCCCATGGGCTGCATCATTTCCTAGCTCTGCTTTTTCTTTCCTTATCTGTTTCTGTCTCTCTCTCTTCTCTTTGACTTCCATTTGACTCACATCCCACAACACTACGCAACTTGTCTGCACAACCCTAACTATCTCAGCCTCTCAGCCCATATACCCAGGAGAGGACTCTGATCAACCCCCTCCCCTCGATTTAGGCAGAGCTCTTGGCACAGATTATGCCATAGAACTGCCTAGAAATTTATTGTCTTTGGGTCGGAACCTCTGGGCCAATCAGCTGTGGCTAGGAAGGGGGAGAGCAAGGTCACACAATTCATGTCCAGTCATTCGGGTGTATGAGTCTTAATGGCCAAATCCCCAAAAGTTCCAGGATGCCACAAAAGTTTCAGCTCTAGAGAAATCCAGGGATGAGCTGGTTGGTAGTTTGAATGAAGGACCAGTCCTTGACCTGACAACATGGCGCCTTGGAAAGCCCTCCCCTACGCCTGCCCCCATCCAATCTAAGTGTGATGACCTGAGAGCCACTTGCTTGATTGACGTTCTTGGCAAGCTCCACTCAGTCTGGACCCACACTGTTAATTTCATTTGGAACAGCAAAGAAATAAATAATTCAATTAGGCATTTTTCTGCTACACCTATGGAGAGAGCTAAGTGATAGGAATCTCTCCATCAAGTCGTCAGTTTTATCTTAAGCGCTCAGGGACACAAAATGGTGGCAAATCACAATTTGTGACTGCGAGAAAGTAGAAGTGTAACCCTCCAGTCAGAATGCTAATTCTGAGAATTTTGTGTTTATCTTGATGGTTATGCTTCCTTCATTTTATTAAAAGTTTAAGGCATTCTCTGATTAAAAATATACTAACATGCTAAGAAAAAATCCTCTCCCCACATTAAAATTTATTTCCCACAAGAGAAAATAAATTTCCATGAAATGGAAGAAAGAACTAAGAGACACTCGTTTTCTGAATAACCATGTTTTTTTTTCTTACAAAGAGTGTGCTTTCAGGCAAATACATTTGTGTGCCTCTTGAGGTATATAATGTCTGCTGCTATAAGACAATAGTAATTTAAAAATTAAACAATTAAAAAACGAAAACAGTTTGTCATCAATTTTAATGTTGTGTTATGTGAATTAATATTTCTTCTTATAATGCAATATTCTGCCATTTATCATGCAGGCGCAGTCCTGGCTTCCCCATTGTAGATAATTAGTTTACATTACTCTACAGAAATGAATTGTCGCTGGTGATCTCGAGTGTCTACTAACAAATGACTTCTGCTGGAGGATTCATTGAGATTCTACTCAGGCCTTAGCTATAGCAATATGTAGCATTGTCCTTAAACGTTAAATACCAGGCTAATTTAAAAAAGAACTAGATTCTAGTCCAAGAAATCTTCTTACTTCTCCCAAAGAATTTGTTTTCAAGTATAATTTTCATTACCAATTTACTCCCTCCCCCACCCCCGCCCACAACTCACACACAACCCAACCACTAAACAACAAGGCAGGACAGGGGGCACCTTGGGATTCCTCTAGGCTGTGAATGAGAAAAATTACTCATGAGTCTTTGTGCACCTTCTCCTCTGAAACTTGATCTCACCATAAAATACTCATGAAAAAGAAAATGGACCTCAAGATCTAATTCAGAATTCCAGTATTTGTCATCTTGTATGTGAGAGCCATATTATGGATCAATTTCACCACAGGAAAAAAAGTTGGATTGTCTGATCCTGTCTCATGAGGTCCGTATGACAGAGTCGACCCATCTCTCTGCCGTCCGAAAGGGCAATGTCAAGAATCTAGGCTGGGCACATGGGAACCAAGCAGGGACTCACTGAGATATGGCCTCCGAAAGGCTCTTCCTTGGGAGTTTTAGAGAGGAGTTGGTAATTTCTGAGAATTTGATTCACTGTTGTCTGGAGATTCTTCAGAACATGAGAGAACTCCAGAAAACTTCAGAAAAACATCAGCCCTGCTTGCCAAGAGATCCAAACCTAAGATGCACTGGATTTGACCCAGGTGACAGGAATGTATTGAGCGCCTATCATGGGCCCACAATTGTGGGCTCTTGGGTAGAGCTATTAAGGAGTCCGAGTCCGTCCTCTGCTTTTGAGGGACCTACAGTGTAGTTGGAGAAAAAGAAGTGAGCACAGGACAAGAGGAACTGAAATATAAGGGCATAAACGTTGATTATTGATCAGTCCAGCATTTCCCAAAGTTCAGGAGGCAGCCGAGTGATTTTAGGTGGTCTGTGAGCACAGCATTAGTCAACGAATTAATGAGAAAATTGACTCATTTCAATCCTTCTCAGTCTTTCCATAATGACAAGAGAGAGTCTGAGTTTGATGCCAATATGCCTTTAATACTTTGCTAACTCTTTCCAGCTTCCCTTTTAAGAAGAAAAGGGCAGGTTTCAGGACGCAACCTTAGCTAGAATTTAACAACACTTTTTTGGTGTGTCTTTATTTACATTCTACTTATGCCAAGTGCCATTGGTTTTTGATTTTCAATTATGATATAAAATTTTCTCTTAAGATAAACTGTTTAAGTAAAAGTGGTGAATCTATTTAAAGAAACATCGAGTAATTAGTAGGCTGGATGGTAGGTGGTTATAGTGAAAACGTAAATAAATGAATAAAGGAAAGGTGATACATGCTTGACTGAAGTTTGGGAAACCCAGGCTTACTAGAATCAAGCATTAGACCCAGATGGCAGATGACCATCAGGGACAGGTCAGAGGAAGTGCCCTGAAGGGTAGGATGACAGGAAAGGGAGTTGAGGAGTCCAGCCTGGGAGAGAAGAGAGGAGCCATGGATAGCATGGCACCATTTAACCTTGTGGCTTGTGGCAATGAAGGCAGAAATCCTGGGCAATAAGTCTGAAGATGCATGTGCATCTCTGAGTCACTGAGATGCCCCACTGCCTACATAGACACCTGCCCCCATCTCCCACAGGTCAAAACAAGGCCCAAAAGATTCCCATCATCCTTTTAGCTAGAGCTCAGGGACGAGAACACCCTTCTTCTGCAAGCTCTAGCGGAAGACTTCAGATGCATTTGATGGGCAGACTCTGCGGCCAGGACAAGAGTATGCTGATTGGCCAGCTTGAGTCAGGTGCCCACCACCACAGCCAGGGAGGTGGGGCCATGTGATTGGCAGCCTCTGTGGGGTGTGCGAGTGCTCTTGAAGTGAAAGACACTGGGCAGAAAGTAAGAGAGATCCACCACAAATGGGTAAGATTTCAAGAGAGAGGGGCAGAGAGAAGGGCCCACAAAAGCTCTTCTTGGTGCTTATTCTTGGCTCAGAGCACAGACGAGTGCCCACTCCCCAACTTCCCCTAGGCACTCAGAGCCTTCATGCTCCCCTGGGTCCCTGGGAATCTTCCCCTCCAATTGTCCCAACATCATCTGAAGCGTAACCGAACAGCCAGCAAGCACAGGTTAGAGGTGGTTGTGTCCTGGTACCATGCGGGGCTTCATGGAGTAATCAGCAGTTGTCCCGCCACATAGTTAGCCCATTTCAGCCCCCAAATTACGGGGGGCCGTATTCCAAGAAGAGGGAATCTTACTGAAAAGAAGGTCTTTGGGTTCTGCTGAACACCTCAATAGATTTGGGGCTGCCAAACGTAGACCTCTTGGATCTGAGTATGAGAGCAGGAGTTGGTGAGAACTGAATTTGAAACTCCCCGGGACAGCGTGACGGGAGGGAAAGAGGGCAGGAAATAGTTGGATGCTGGCTATGTGGAGTGACTCGGCCACTGAAAACTCCCTGCGGGCTGGGAGTGAAGGATTTACAAGAACAGGGCTAGCTATTAGGAAGTCATTTGCACAGCTGTGATCCAAATCTGTAGCCTTTCCTCCTCTTCTATCACCCCAAACCTACAGCAAAGTCTACTTTACCAGATGCAGAAAGGAGCATGTATGGAGGAGGGGGGGTATTGGGTGTGTGGATGGTTGAGAAGCATCATGTTGGGGCTGGTTCCATCTCTGAGTCCTGGGAATATGGAGCATGGGGACCCATGCCAGGCGGTGAGGTGATGCTGCAGAAGGAGACACTTGGTGCCAGAAGCCCAGATTTCAAACTGTCCTCAGATAGGGAATGGGAGTATCAGACTCGAAGTCTGATCTTCACCTGGTGTTCAGATACCAAGCAACCAAGAGGTTGCAGGATTCAAGCGCCTGTGGATATGGAAATCACAGGCCCCAACTGTGTCACGGATACTAAACCAATTACCATGTGCTCGTGGCAATGACTCTCAGGTCTCAGGGATCCTGTGTGTGTGTGTGTGTGTGTAAATCTCAGTATTGCTTACTAATATCACACACCTCCTCTTGCCTTATTGTGCAAAGCTGTGGAGCAGAGCTGTCCAAATGAATCAATCGGACCCCGAGAGCAGGGACAGTAGCCACGGCTGCCCCAGAACCTCACCCCTTATATTCTATTTGTATAAGGCCTCCCAGAATAGCAGTGCTGGGACTTGCCCCCTTGTCCCTACTCTTCTACCCTAGTTTCTGCCTGCTGGAGTTTCTCCACCCCATGGAACAATCCCGCTCCCAGCCGGGCCCCAAGTCCCACCAACCCTATAGGGTCTGCAGAAGCACGGCAGGAGATGACGCAGGAGGACAGACACCATCTGCAATCCAATGGATGTCATCCAGGCTCAGCACTGTTCCCCACCCATCCCTCTCCACCCCTGCCCACTGCCACGCCTCTTCCTTAGGTAAAATGCCCAGGGTTGAAGACTCACAGGCTGGGTGTTCTGGAATGCAGACCGGTCTGGTTTTAGGGTTTGGAGATGGACACATCTCTCCAAAGTCCCATCTGTAGCATCTCAGTGGACCTGTGGGAGATACTGCAGTTGGAGAAGCCCTTTTGTTGTTTGTTTCTATCTTACCAGTTTTCCTGTTGGTAGAAGGAAAACTCCTTCAAAACCCAAGAAGGATGTGGATGTGGACTTGCTGTAAGGAGAGAAGGGTAGGAAAGACACTCTTTTCCCAGTTGTCCCCAGGCTCCTCAGCACACCTCCTTCAGGCCTTTGCTCAAATGTCACCTTCTCAGGGAGGCCTCCTCAGACCCTCTTTCTGACACGCTCCCTATCTATCTTGCGTCCCTAGTTTAATCTTCTCCCTAGTATTTATCTTCATTGAACATTCCATGTATTTAACCTGTTGATCTTAACCTGATTGCCTGCTGCCGCACTACAACATCCGCCCCACGAGAGTTCATTCTGTGTCCCTAGCACCTCCCTCTAGGTGATTAGTGAATCTCTGCTGTTGAAAGGCTGCGTCACCTGGGCTGAGGGACCAGAGCCCCAAGTGGAGAATGTAAGCTTTAACCCCACAATAGGAGGCAGATGGTGCCCCTGGGTCCTGGAATGACCAGAGATTTAGGCCAGGACACAGGCTTGTCATTGGGGCTTGATCCCCTGCATCTCGTAACCCCATTATAACACTGGACCCCATCCTTGTCATTAACTCTGCCTTTTGCAAACCCGCCTTCCCACCCTGGGTCTTAGGAAAGTGGCTGGTTCTGGGGGAGGCCTCCCTTCCTTCTGGGGGAGGGAGTCTGGGCTCCAGCGCTCCCCACTCCTCACGTTCCGTAGTTTAAGGGTGTCATGAGTTAGATCAGCATCTGAGGATTTGCTGGGACACTCACCGCTGGCCTTTCTGTGAGAAGCAGGTCCGGCCTCACTCAGCTCCTTGGCCCCGGTCCCTTTGCGGGTGGGATGTGGGCGCTGCCCTGGCCAGGATGCACCCGGTGGAAAGTGTTTCTCCCAACCCCAGCTGCTTACAGGCTAATCTTTTTGCCTCACATGGGTTAAGAGTGCAAAGTTGAATCCAAAAAGGGCTCAATTCAATCTCATTTCCTCCTCCCTTTGATCTCTTCATTTCCTATTTCACTTCCTCTGACAATTTCCTCCTTCCATGCCCGGAACAAACAGCTGTCCCCGTGGCATTTGGCCACTTGCAGTCATTTTCCCAGACGCGACCTCTTCGTTTGGCCCCTGTTCACCGTGGCACCGAGGACTTTCGATAAATATCAGGCTCAGGCTGGAAAGAGGCATCATGGGGGGCACCTCGATTGATGCCCTGTGGATCCTCCAGCCTGGAAAGTTGGGTGTAGCCAGAGATAGCAGTCCATGGAGTCCTGGGGCGCCCAACAGGGAGGCAGCACAATTAGTACCCGTGAAGCTGGGCTTTTCACAGTGCGCAAAGGTAGAGGGAGTGCGTGGCTCCCTCAGAGGTGCTGGAGTCATGATTTTAGCCATTTGTGTTTTTCTTTCCAAACCGAGCTCACAGGTGAGAACTACACGTTCCATTCAAAAAAGAAAAAAAAAAATCAAGGTGCAAAATGTTCTAGAAATCTCTATTTCTCTTTTAATGTCCAAGTCTCAATGTGAAATGGTTCCCGAACTAATCATATTAGCAAAACTGGCAAGATTAAAAGAGCCATAAACACACACGCTCAGTGTTTCAACATCCATTAAAATGTATACTGCAGCCTCCCAGAATATTTAATAGGCTTATATGATGACTGAATGCGAATTCATTCATCTCCGTCAAGCCGGGTTATTAAGATACACATGCTAAGTGATTTGTCCTGTGTTTACCCTGTGCTGGGAAAATGGTATCTGATTTTGAAAAAAAAAAATTCAGGGCTATTCTTTGTGGGAAGAAATGAGAGTCAGGACCCTGCCCCACCCCTGGTTTCCACGCCAGCTCTATCGCAGCAAACTGCTTGGTCCCTGTGGAACTCAGTTGTCCATCTGAGAAATTAGGAGGGTCGCCTACGTGGTCTCTAACATTTCTTCCAGCCCTGGCCTCTTTAAATGTGGTGGGTAGGTGGAGTAGTGGTTAACAGTGTGGGCTCCGGCGTTGGATGGCCACAGTTCAAACCCTGCCTCTGCCACTCGGTGTCTCCCTCTGTAAGACGAGGGTAACAATAGAAAGCCAAAATGAGGTCATCGCAAATCATCCTACCTGGTGAGTGCTCAATAAATGGTGATTAACTTTAGAAGTGAGCATAACATCTACTGGGCACTTGGATGTGTGGATTTCATTCTTGAAGTGAAGGACCCCGCACTTTAGATACATTGTTTAACTTAATCCTCACCACAATCTTGCAAGGTGGATGGAGTTAACCTTGATTTGCGGATAAGAAACTAAGACCCAGAGATTAACTAACTTGCCGAAAGTGACAACTATTAAGAGACAAAGCCAGGATTTAACCTGGATCCAGACTGGCTCCTGGGCTCCCCTCCCAGCAGATCTACCTACCACCTCTGGTTAATTTCCAGCGTATTCCACATCCCTCAGGGCTTCTAAGTACAGCTGCAAGTATTCAGTCTCTGGCCGTTAGCTTCTCCCTTGGTGAAAATAAAAAGAGCTGGACAATATTCTGATCATGCTGGCTTCTCTGGAGTTTGGGGCTGGAAAATCAAAGCTGTGTTCTCATCACCTGTTTTTTCTCCTTCCTGATTGAAGCTTAGTCGGCCAAGAGCAGCTTTTTTTCATTATTATTTTTTTGTTTTAATTTGCTGAGACAGACTCAACATCACCATTCTAGCATAGATGTGTACCCCGGCCAAGCTGAGCCAAGTGGAAAACCAGTGTCACGCCTGAGTCTAGCTCAGGCTTTCTCAACTTTGGCAGTACTGATATTTTGGGCCGACAATTCTTAGTTTGGGGGCCCATCCTAAACATCCTGTAGAATGCTTAGCGGCATCCTTGGCCTCTACCTAAGAGATGCCAGTAGCAACCCCTCCCTCTCCCCAGGGTGACAATCAAAAATGTCTCCAGACATTGTCAAATATCCCCTGGGGAGCACAGTCACCCTTAGTTGAGAACCATTGGGCTAGCTGAAGGATGAAAAGCTTGAGGTTAAGTGTTCTTTTCATTCCACATTGCCTTCTTCCTCGCGTGGCTTTTGGAGTTATTTTGGTTCTAGTAAGCAATTGTTTTATCTGGCAACATCCTAGCAGGCAAAACATTGGCCATCTTGAGATGCTTTTGGTCTGAAGGCAAATTTGCCTGGACGGAAATAAATGTTTTTGTCTCAGTGGCTAGCATGAGTGTTTTCTTTGGGATGGTTAAGACAGCCATTTTCAAGATGGTCTCCCCAACTTTCAGGGGGGCCAGTGCCCTCTGCTGGAAAGTTTGTCAGCGTTGCCTCAGAGTAGATCGGGGCGAATGGTTTGAAAATTTGGAAAACAGTAGAAGCCCGGAAGAAAGACCAATGAAACAGTCCAATTAGTAGGAAACTTTTGCAGCAGCTTCCTCTGTGCTTCGTAATTGTTTCCACAAGCTTTCTGGTTTCTCAGCAGACCTCTTTTTTGCTAGACTAACCAAAACTTCCTCTCCATCTTTCCATCTGTACATCCATCCAATTTTTCACTGATAATTTGATAACCATGTCAACCAAACGTCACCTAATATTTATTGAACACCTACCGTGTTACTGTGTGCTCAGTCACTGAGCCCCATAGGCACTGCCTCCTTTTGCCTTCAAAATAGCTCGATGACACAAGGACCATTATTACTATTATTATTCACACAAGAGAAAACTGAGACTCAGAGAGGCCAAGTGAGCTGACAAAGATCACACAGCTCATAATGGTGGAGAAAAGCCTCAAATCAATAGCCCATGTTTTTACCCCTGTGCTACACTGCTAAATTCATTTATTCATCTTTTCTTTTTCATTCAATCATAAAGTTTCCGTTCTAAAAGTGACTGATTATTGATCTAAGGAAGCAGTATATGGATGTCTGGTGTCATTTTGAATTTGCTCCCTTTTATTTAAAGCATATTTTCCCCTAATTATCCCTTATCGTTTCTGAAACCCCAGGAAGATAAGTTGCTTTTCTCTAAATGTGGACTCTAGACAGAATTCTAATGGAGAATTAGATTCGTCCGTATTCAAGGGCTCATGAATCTCTCTAAAAATATTATATATGAATAACATTCATGTGCATCAGAATATATCAGAATATACCCAAGACATTGTAATTTATGGCCTTGCTTATTACTTTAAAAGCCTGGGATTCTTGTAGAATATGGTTTAGTGGGTCAAACCTTCCCTTTCCTCTCATTTATCAGGCTTTTGATCTCATGTCAGTCCTGAACGTTGGCACGCCTGGCCCACAGCCGTGTGCTGGGAGCTCACACACAGGACGGACCCCCTTCCCTTTTACAAACTCCCAGGGATACCGGTGCCCCGGCCCCGCCTGGGTAAGCGGGGCGGTATTGAGTTGCCCTGGTCCTCACTGCCCCTTTGTCTATTATGATTTTATAGTTTTGTTCTGCATTCCTTCCATTCAACCTCCAGTCCATAGAAGCCTGTTTCTTTATTAGTTACATATGTCTGCACCCTTTTACCCCAGCAGGGAAAGACAAAATATTCTGGAGGGCTTGGAGGCCTGGGATGGACAGCTAATCCATCCCCACCTTGAACTAATCGGCGGGCTGATGTGCTATTGTAGCAGGCCCTGTTCAGTGCAGCTGAGCGGTGGGGTTCAATTTGTAGGAGCATAAACAGATACTAAAGTTAGAAGACTGGCTCGGTCATTTGTTAGCAGAGTTCAGATCAAATTATCACAGCGGTCCCCTGCTGACAGCCTGAACAATTACCTCCTTTTCTCTTGATCTTTAAATGTTTTCTGTTTCACTTAAGCCTCAGTAAATAGTTTACTTCTCATGGGCTTCATTTATTGACACAGAGAGGCCTGATTTATTTAATTTTCCTTCTCTGCCGCCTTCCCAGAAAGGAGTCGTAACGTTTTGTTGAAATCTCCCCCCAGATGATAAGTTTATCATGGTCGGCCGAGGAAGCGGTTTAATGATGTGACTATAAATTATCTGGCTTTTAAATGAGAAGTTTAGATGCCCAAATTCGAAAGCCTGTTTTTAAAAGCTTTAAACCAGACCCCGGCATCTGTTGCTTGAAAAGGTTGAAATCCAGAGTTAGAAATTGGTTATAAGGAGAGCTCGCAGAGGCTCTGGGATTGGAATCCGTAATTGGATTATTCAAAACCCAGGAATCTGATTATTCTTTTAAAGAAAATGGAGTACACTGTGCGTGTTACATTTGCGCTGCCTCGGCGTCGGGTCATTGATGTTCTGCGTGAGTTCACCAGAATTAACTCCAACATTTGTTTCCAGTCGTTTCCCCCTCCCCCGTTTCAACCCTTGGCTTTCACTCTTCCATAGTTACATTTGTCTGCTCCTTACAGTCCTACTGGGGCGGATTTATCATCATTTGCTAACATATCTGTCTCAAAATCTCAGCTTTGATCAGCTTGTATTTTATAACTTACATCTGTTCTACATTTAACCTTTTGTAATGCTGTTTTTCAAAAATATTACCTGATCTAACAAAAGAATTGTACCAGAACAAGAGCCCCAGAGTGTGGATTTTAAAACACACACACACACACACCCCTCTCAAACATACGTGCCTACAGGACCATAGTGTTATTACTCTTCCAGAGTCTCCTTTTCATTAAATATATAAATCCATCATTTCCCCCACCTCGTGCCAGGACCTCTGTTGATCCGGGGGCCTCCTGCTCCTCTTCTGCTCTTGTCCTATCCCCTTGACCTTTCCTCTGCCCGGAATTCACACCGGAGCTCGCGGCTGTGAGCAGGGCGCTGTGCTGAGGCCCACGGCAGCGGGAGCTGGAGCCGGCCTTCCTGTCCCACTGGCTCGTCCTGGAGGGGCCCAGAGGTCCGGACTGACCTCAGCAGGCTGCCTCTGAAGCTCTAGTGGGTTCCTTTCCCGCAGGTTCTGCTTTCCAAGGAGATGGAATTCCATTTCATTTGTTTATTTTAATAAAGTTAATTTCTTTTTATCAATGAATTTTGAAATGTTTAAGACACCCAAAAAAAAGTATAAAAAATCTTAATAAACACTCACTTACCCACCACCCACTTTAAGAAATAAAATCTTACAAATACAGTAGAAGACCCTGGTTCTCTCTTTGGTATCACAACCTACCTACCCTTCCTCAGAAAGAGCAGCTGCTCTGAATGAGATTACTCATTTCCAGGGATTTCTTTATACTTTAACTACTTATATAAGTTCCTCTACACAAGGCTTTTCGCTGTCCTCTGCCACGTGCTTTCTCCATCCATGCTGATGTGTGCAGTGCTAAGCAGTCATTTTCTCTACCATAGAATATTCTATTTTATGATGACCATTTACGTTATTTTCAACTTTCTTGCTATCACAAGCGATGCTTTATGACAAATCTTATACGTGTCCCCCAGGGCACACGTGTGAGAGTTTCTCTGGAGTGCATGACGGACAGGCAATGGCTGACCTGCTGAATATGCATTTCTCCATTTTACTGAAGATTGCCAGACTCTTCCCCAACACGGTTGTATGCTTTTACAATCTCGTCAGTGCTTGCTATGTCAGACATTTTAAAGATTTTATTTTTCCTTTTTCTCCCCAAAGCGCCCTGGTACATAGTTGTATATTTTAGTTGTGGGTCCTTCTAGTTGTGGCATGTGGGACGCCACCTCAGCATGGCCTGATGAGCAGTGCCCTGTCTGCGCCCAGGATCCAAACTGGCAAAACCCTGGGCTGCCAAAGCTGAGCGAGCGAACTTAACCACTCGGCCACGGGGCCGGCCCCTGTCGGACGTTTTAAATCGTTGCCAGCTGATAGGGATGTGATGGTATTCCATAGCAGTTTGAATCCGCAGCTTACTAACAAAGTTGAAATGAAATGATACAAAGTGATATTACTATCACAGTGCCTGGCACATAGTAAGTATTCTATTAATGTTGTATTATTGATATGAGTATTTCCCACACCAATCCTGTGAGGCAGTAAAAACAGTGATTATCCCCAATTTTTTTTATAGAGAGGTGACCAGGATCTGGAAACATACCAGCTGTAGCATGATGGATCCAGAGAAACGTGAGCAGTGGAGTAGATGGTGGTGGCAGTAGTCTGTGAGTCATAACTGACTCGCTGGTCTCCCCACCACAGGGAAAGACCGTGGCAGCTGGGTTGGGGCTGCCATCTTGAACAATGCTCGCCACCTCTCCTAATTACTTTTATACCTGCTCTGGGTTTAGACTCAACATGCAAGTGTGAAGGTCAAAGATTGAGCTCTGGTTTTTGGCTCATGGCTCAGGGCGAGGACAGCTGGCCTTTGGTTCATCTCTGGGATGAAGGAAGTACCACGTTGGCAGCAGGGGTCTCCACAGAACCAACTGGAAACAGACCTTTGGGGTTCCCCTTCCCTACCTCCAGTCTGCCCCCTACAAAGCACCCCTGGAGACCATGGGCTCTTTACGAGCCTTGCAAGGCTGGAATTGAGTCCTCCTTCCTACCACCAAGTAGAAAGAAGGCATATTTTGAGGGGCACATATGAGTCATCCTGATGATAACGACGTTGATGGAAGAGGAGGAGGAGAAAAACGAAAGAAGCTATCATGGTTTGGGGGGGTGTTGCTACCACGCATTTTGCTTTTTCTATGTGCCAAGCACCATGTGGACATCTACCTCCATTCTCTGTCATATTTAGAGCTCATGATAGCTCTGTTAAAGAGACAGTGTTGTCTCCTTTTACAGTCCCAGGAGGATTGTAAGAAACGTAAATAAGCCGGCTCAGGGACAGCCTGGTTTGGGGGAGGTAGGAGTCAAGATAGTCCATCTTGACTTAAGCATTTCTGTGCTCCAAATTCTCTTCCTTCTTTCAATTACTAGACGAGTTTTCTTCTACGGAGTCATCCATGCACTCTGCAAACTAGTCTTGTGTGGCTTCAAACACAGGGGCCCCCAGGACAAGTTAGCCATGAACTTGCAGCTCCACGCCTGTTGAGGGCGGGCGCCTGGGGGGTCGGGGCAGCAGGGGGCGGCTGCAGCCCCCTACGTGAGCGCTGGGGCTAGAGAAAGGGGCCTGGAGGCACACTGCCGCCACTCTGGGGGTGGGGGACGACCATACACCCCCTCTTCATTTCCAGAAGGCATGGGAACGCTAAGATCACCAAACATACCTCTTCTGATGGGGGAGAAATATCTTTTTTTTGGTTTGGTTTGGTTGTGCCAAATTCTACCCTTTGAAAAATGCAGAAGCCCATTAAAGATTAAGACTACAAACAAGCTTAAAACACATCTTAACAGCGTTCAGAAAGGCCCCAGGTGTGGGCGGGTTAGAGTGATATCTTGTTCTCCTAAATATTTCAACAGATAGACGAACTTTTGATTGTGCTCTCTATTCGAAAAATGACTTTGAACTTTCCGCCAACGCCACCCACTTGGGCTTTCTCAAACCCGCAGAGGGCCGGCGGCAGATAAGGGGCCCGAGTGGTCCCGGCCCCACCGCAGGGCCTTTCATCTCCCCTTGGCTGTGTACACGAGCTGTTTGCTTCGCTCAGCTCTGCTATCCTGAGGACCTTTTAAAAATTCTCCCATTTATTAGGCTCTAACACCCGATCTGTAAACAAGCCAGGAGAAAGCATACATTTCGGTGGCAGCAGGCACGCGGTGACGTTCAGAAAGGCTAGTTTCTCCCTCTTGCTCATTATTTCTCTCACTCCCAGGAGCTCCTCTTCCTTCCTCTCCCCTCCTTCACCCTCCCTTCATTTCTTCTTTCCCCTTCTCTTTCCTGCTGCCCTTGCTTTCTTTAGCCATCTTGCAGACAACAAAACAAAAATCAAATAAACTGGCCACACTTTTGATGTAGGCTTCATAAGTTCTTGTATCAAGAAATAGGAAAGCCTGGTGGTTAAACACACTGACTTAGAGCCCGAGTACCTGGGCTTGACTTCTGGTTGTGTGGGTCCCAGCTGTGTGACCTTAGGCAATTTATATAACCTCTCTATGCCTCAGTTTTCCCATCAGTAAAATGGGGACAATCAAAGCACCTACCCTGTGGAGTTGTTGTGGGGATTAAATGTTATGGGAATTAAAAATAGCACCTCCCCCTTGGGGTTGTTGTGGGGACTACAACTTAGATCAGAGCCTGGCACCATAGCCCACGGCAAGTCCTGGCCGGTCCTGTTATTACCACATTATTGTTATCGATCTGCAGGAAGCTTTGAGCTTGTTTCCACGGAATCCCCAGTGGTCTCTGAGGGTGTCGTAATCCACCTGCCCTGCCCTCCCGGAGGCCGGCAGTGTTGCCCAACAAGCCGCCTCCCTCCACACTTCCGTCCTCAGCATCCAGAGGACGGCCAGCCTATCTGGCAGCAATGTCTCAAACGTGGGGAGACGCTGTGATTGGGCCAAGGCAAGCCCTGGAGAGGTTTGTGGACGGGAGCTTTCCACGGTCGGGGCGTGGTGCTGGGAGGGAGTGTACTCACCTCCTGGCCACGTCAGGCTCCTCGTGAGAGAACGGCTGCACCCCCAGCTCTCCTGGACCACGTGGGGTGGGAGGGCAGCAGGCGACAGGGCACAGAGGTCTCCCTCCCTCTGTGGGTGCAGATTCCCTTGCTTTGGTGAAGGTTTGGGAAGGAAACTGCACGTGTCCACACAGCGTGCATTCTCTCCTTTGGCTCAGCCAGACTCTATTACCCAGACTCCCTTGCAGTTGACCAAGGCCACTTGACTAAGTTTTTTACAATAAAATATGAGCCAAGTGCTGTGTGCCCCTTCCAGCTCTGGGCTTTAACACATCGGGTATGCTGCCTCCATGCTCTCTTGCCCCTTTGGGCTGGCTGGAATCTGGACGTGGCAGAGACCCAGAGGCAGTGAGAATGCCCTGGGGCAGAGTCGGCACACTCCGCCCCCGATCCGGTCCACAGTAGGCCAAATCCACCCTGCCTATCATTGGAGTACGGCTGAGGGCTGCTTTTGCACCACAGCGGCAGAGCTGGGTAGTCGTAACAGAGACCCTATGACTGGCAAACCAAAGATATTTGTTATCTGCCCTTTGCAGAGAAAGCCTGCTGACCCCTCCCCTCGGGGGTGGCAAGGAAGCTGTCTCTGAACAGGCCCAGAGAGCAGAGCAGGACTGTGCGCATCAGGACTATTGTGAGACAAAAAAATGTATTTAGATATGCTTTGTTCGCCAAGTGTCTGCATCGTTGAGTGTCTCTGTTGCAGCAGCACAGCTCCTGTACCGACTTTAGTGATCTCTAGGAATGGCCTCAGAGACCCGCACATGCTGGACCCCTAGAACATACATCACTGGTGCTGGAAACCCTCTTGGGACCCCCTAAGGAGAAGTCTGCCACGTGGCAGACACTCTTTAAGCCTCGTCTGAAGCACAGTGCTTGCTGGAGGACTGCACCTCTCTATGGACCAAAACCCACAATCGTAGGAGATGGTGGACACACATATTTTTAAAATTTTCATTAGTTGCCTATATTTAAAAATTAGGAGATTTTGTGTTGAATTCTAGACTTGGGGCTTATCGTGGCCAATCAGAAGGTCTGGCAACGTAGTATATGAATTGCCCCTCAATGAGGACTGCCTGGAGCCAAGAAGAGGCTGCCCTCTTTGGGAAAGACAAACAAGCTCCAGTTGGCCACAGTCCCCACCATTCCCTGTTGCCCATTCTCTGCCAGCTTCACCCATTTCTTTTCCTTCCTGGTCCCTCTAGACATTTGAGTTCAATGTGTGCACCCTAGCCTGTAGGAGGCCCTTGCCTTCAGGGGGCACCTGGAAGAAGCAACTGAAGTATCATCTTGCCCTTTAGAGCGTGGTAAGATGAGGATTGGTGGTGTCGGTGGGTGGGGGAAGTGCTGGACTGTGGTATTGGTGACATAGGGTGTTCCAACAGGCAGACGTCTTTCTTTGAGGGGGTGCCTTCTTCCTCTGCCCCCCAGAGCTCAAGAATCTATGAAAGCAGCTTCTTAGCCTCGTTCCTTCTGCCAGAAGCCCTCAGTGGCTCCTGTTGAGCCCGTTTTATTTATTTCACTTGATCCCAAAGAGTCCAGACTCATTATAGACCTCAGCAAATGCTTCCCTCCCACAGCTCTGTGGGGAGATGGGCTAACTTGATCAATCGAACTCAACTTTAATTTTTCTTATATAGCTAAGGCTATGTGATGGGGGTGGAGGGGAGAAGAAAAGATGGAAGAAAAAAATCTTAAAACACTGTAGTTATGATTTCCCTTTGCCTCGAGGAGTAAGCAATGTTGCTTCAATTTGGGCTTGAGTTAAATTTGATGCAAACATTGCTGTAAATGGGTCAGGCAGTCAAGACAGCCAACAGTTGGCCACATTTGTGCTAACTCTAGTCTTTTTGTTTTTGCCAGAGGAAAAAAAAAATTCTAATTTCTATCAGTCTAAATTGAGTTGGGGAGCATTATCAGCTGGAAGGACCCTTCTGATTTGACAGGCCCCACTGTATGATGATTAATTACTTCTCAGCTTCATTGGACTTTTCTAATTTCCTTTTGCCACTGGCTGGAGGCACCGCGCGATAAGTACTGCTCTTATTATTTCGTGCAAAGGAAAATGTCTATTACGCTCTGTCGTACAAGCGAGCAGAATAAAAAGACAGCTGATCGGGAAACGTACAAGCCCCTCTATCTTTATTTGGTCTCCCCCGGCCTCCCTTCCTTGCTTGTTCTAAGACAGAGGTGGCCACACACGGTTTCCTGTCAAAATAAGAAGATAAAATCATAATCTCCATCAGAACACTTGACATTTTGAAATTTGTATAATGATTTCATGGGAGTTAATCCTCCAGCTCGCCACAAATCCTCCTCCACATGCAAATGCAACTAAAATATGATCCTGAAAAATGCAAGGCCATTCTTCTTCATCAGCCCATTTATTCGGTCATAAATTCTACTTGGGGGATTGCCTTATTATATATAATACCAAAATGAGAACAATAATAATAATCTAATAATCATCATGATAATTATGATTATTAAAGAACCGTAATTGAATTTGGAAAGTGAACGTTTTGTCTAAGTGGCCCCAGCATCTAAATTATGATGTGCAGGTTTCCAGGAACATCTCGTGTTAGCACATGACAGCTGACGTGGCCGAGGGGCTGGCTGTCTTCTTATGGTGATCACAGACTCTGTCATAAGGGACAATTGAGATCTACAGAGGCTGTTTGTTTTCCTGGAGAGGAGAGATATGAAAACGTGTGAATGCCCCCACTTCGGCAGCCCCTTCTGCCCGCTAATCCTCGGGCCAGGACTGATATTGAGTTCAGGTGCTCTCAGGGACGTGTTTACCGAGGCTTATGCTGGAAAAGCCCCCGGCAGCAAGTCACGGCTGCACGTCTCCGGCTGCCGAGGAGGCTGCTGATGTCGCAGGGAGATCTGCTTCAAAGCAGGGCTGAGGGAGAGAAAGACAGAGGGCGAGGGCTGGGCTGGAGACCCAAAGTCCTGGGTGCCCGTGACAATCCCGCCCTCGCTCTGGAGTCCCGCACACGTCTGCTGTTGCTGCTTTGTTTGTTTATCTCTGGAGGGATGAGGTGCAGGCTGAGAACGGCTGAAGAGGAAAAGAGCCATTTAGCTTGTCTTTTTAATAACAACATTAGCTAGTGTTTAGTGAGCATCTACATGCAGGGCACGTGCTGAGGGCTTTATGTCCGTTATCCCACATTGCCCGTGCAATCCGCTTGATGTCGGTGCCGTGATGAACCCATTTTACAGACAAGAACACCTGGGCATCAAAGTTAAACGTCTTGCCCGGATGACGCAGCTAGTAAATGGCGGAGGCAGCCTTTGACCCTGAGACTGTCGTTGCCTCAACCCCTCTTCTCTACTGCCTCCTATTTCTGTGTCATCATTTTTCTCTTTTGCAAGAGAGATGATGTGTGTGGTGAAGAATACTGGCGGGGTGAACAGGGTTTGTGTTTTTCATTCCCAGACTCCACTCCCTATCCTCTCGTTTATGTCTCTATTTGTTCCGTAAACGTTTACTGAGCTCCTATGTGTCAGGTAATGTTCTAGGTTCGGGGGTCCCCAGAATAAAGCCCCAGGGTCCTTGCTTTCAGGAGGCTCAGAGCAGCATCAACAAGCAAATGACTAAAACATTTAAACAGAGCAAGAAAC
Organism: Equus quagga; assembly: GCF_021613505.1. Lineage (NCBI taxonomy): Eukaryota > Metazoa > Chordata > Mammalia > Perissodactyla > Equidae > Equus > Equus quagga. The sequence goes on along the minus strand of NC_060279.1, from coordinate 51,097,084 downwards.
GCTATAATACAGATACAGAAGAGCCACGAATTTTGCCTGAGGGAGTGGGCAGGTCTGCAAGAGGAACTGACCTTTGACCTGAGGCTGGAATGCCCTTCCAGACAGAGAGAACAGTCTCGCAAAGACTCAAGAATTAAATCAGGAGCCGGCCCGGTGGCACAGCGGTTAAGTTCACACGTTGGCTTCAGCGGCCTGGGGTTCGCTGGTTCACATCCCAGGTACAGACTTGGCACCACTTATCAAGCCATGCTGTGGCAGGCATCCCACATATAAAGTAGAGAAAGATGGGCATGGATGTTAGCTCAGGGCCAGTCTTCCTCAGCAAAAAGAGGAGAATTGGCAGCAGATGTTAGCTCAGGGCTAATCTTCCTCAAAAAAAAAAAAGAAGGAAGTCAGTCTGGGGAGGCTAGTTTGTGCGGTTCTCCAGTGACTGACAGGACAGAAGCACCGGAAACGCAGGATGAGAAGGGATGGAGGGCAGGGCCGTGAGGCATACTAAGGAGTTGGATGCTAGGTTAATCTCTGAAATGGACTGCTTGTGACCTCAGGCAAGTCCCCTCCCATCTCAGGAACCTCAGTTTCCCCATTTGTGCAATGCAGTCATTAGCCTAGACCAGACATTGAAAACCAGTGGCCCCCGGGCTGGATCTGGCCCACAGTGGAGTTTCCTCTGGTCTGCACGTTCCTTTCTGGAACAGAGAGCCGCCGTCCAAGAGGTCACATCAAAATCCAGATTTCTGGCTTCTTTTAAAAATAAAGCCGTGACAGGTGGCACCCACAGTCCCACCCAGCCAGAGGGGCAGGAGCGAAGAAGCAGATGCATTGTTCAGGCAAACTGAGTGCTTTTCAGTTCCCCACGGTCTCCATCACTCCCTGTCAATGGCCACCACCGACACCAACTAAAGATGGTCATTTGTCTTCATGTCTATTGCTGACTTGGGTTTTTTTCTTAGAATAAAGGAAATACAACTCTAACCAGGATGCCAAAAAAAGTGGGAAACAAAATCTAGACCAAGAGAGGACCATATTTTAAGAAAAATCGTAGAGGGTGTATTTCCATGTTGAATTAAAGACTATTTCTGTGTATTTTGTATATGAGCAAAAGTGTGCCTGTGTTAAAAGAATTCGATTTCCTTTCCCCACTGTTCCTGCTGGCATCTGAGTTTGTAGCCCAGACTTTGTGCGCCTCTAAAACTTCACTGGGATTCTGCTGTGGAGTCAGGGCCCTGCCAGCACACAGCTCCAACAGAGGCACCGGGGAAAAGCAGGTCACCGGTCACCTAACCCACCTCCAGCGGCAGCCCTTTATGCTCGGACCCCCTCAGGCTTCTCTGAGAGGGGTGGGTGAGTCATTTGGATGGAGAGAACCTCCAAAGACTGACTGACCTTTCTGGAAGGAGGGCGGCGTCCATTGGTCCAGGGCACCCTACCCACAGCAGCCCAGGAAGAAAGTCAGGCTGGGACCTCAGTATGGCACAGATGAGGCATCCTGTGTAACTGATGGTCTGATGAGGGGGCTGTGGGGAATTGCAGCCGTGATTGCCAATCAGGACACTTCCCCCATGCAACCCTCCACCTGCCCTGGCCCCCTGCCCCGCACTCTGTACCTTTGCAGTGCCTGTCCCTCCGCTCTGAGCTCAGTCACGTGCCTTGCTTTGGTGAATGAGATGTTAGCAAACCCAAGGCAAGCAGAGGCTTGAGATGTGCTTGTGCATTTCCTCTTCCTCTCTGGCTCCTCTGCCTTCTCCATGAGAACACACCCAGGCCAGTCTGTTGAAAGATGAGACTCGTGGGGCAGAGCAGAGTGGCTGAGTTGTCGAAACCAAGGCCATCCTAGACCAACAACAGCCAGCTAGCCCTGAAACATGGGAGAAAGCCAGCCAAAAGCAGCCCCCTAGCCAACCCACAGCGGACCACATACTCGTGAGTTTGGCCAGCCAAGACCAGAAGAATTTCCTGGTCAACCTGAAGACTCAGGAGCTGAAGAAATGCTTATCGCTTAAGCCGCTGAGTTTTGGAGTAGTTTGAAACATAGAATTACTGTGACAACAGACAACTGATACTCCCTCCCCGCGATGATGTTTCTTCCAGAAGAGCACAGTCCCTCTCCCGAATGTCACCAGCAGCGCCCTGGAATCCAGGCTTACTCCGAGAAGACGAAGTGGTTCAGAGCCCACATCATGGTGCCATTCAGACGTGGGTCTGGGGTCTAACTATGCCAATTCCCAGCTCTGACGCCTTTCACAAGCACTGCATTCTCTGAAATCTCAGTTTTGTCTTCTGTATGACGGGGAGAATAATAACATAAACAGTGCCTGTTGCGATGATCAAATGAAAAAAGGCACGGGGAACCTTTATCCCGGTGCCTGCCGTATAGGAAATGTTCAGTAAATATCAACTAGCCTTACTCTCATCCCTCCCTTTCCTATTTCTATTAATTTCTCAAACTCTTGGTGGAATTTCACCCTTCCTCCACAAGCAGTGGCCACCCAGGCAACTCTCTCAATCTGCAGGGTGTTCCATGATGCCGGAGCACACACTTGCAGAATTGCCCTCTGGCAAGAACCACGGACCACGCCGAGTTCCCACCAGCCCAGGACCCCCACGGCCTTCCTATTTTCAGTAGGTCACTGGAGATGGCCATGAGCATACTCAGACACGCTAGACATTACTTTGCACATAGAAAACATAATCAATGACACATCTAGAAGTGACACTACCCCAGAGAGGCTGCTGGCGCAAAAAAAAAGTGTAGTGTAAATACTAGTGTTTCCCAAAGTGTGTGCGGAGAGAATGTTTCTACATAGTACCCCCCCGAATAAATAATAAATAGATGACAGGTAGATAGATAGATAAATAGGATAATCTATGGAAAAATAAATTTAATAAATTCTGAGCCAAATAGTCTTCCTTGTTGAAGGACTTCTCAGAGACTTTCTAGGATAATGCGTAGTATTTCTCTCCAGGAAGGAGGTAGAGAATGTTCTGTTATTTTGAAAGTGATTTGACTACAAACCCCTCATTTTTGGAGCAATGGTTTATGGGACTAATAACCCATGCAATATCTTTTTTCTTTTTTTTTTTTTAAGGAAGATTAGCCCTGAGCTAACATCTGCTGCCAATCCTCCTCTTTTTGCTGAGGAAGACTGGCCCTGAGCTAAAATCCGTGCCCATCTTCCTCTACTTTATATGTGGGACGCCTACCACAGCATGGCTTGCCAAACAGTGCCATGTCCACACCCGGGATCCAAACCGGCAAACCCCGGGCCGCCAAAGCAGAACATGTGCACTTAACCGCTGTGCCACCCGGCCGGCCCCGGAATATCTTTTTGGGAAATGATGACTTGGACACCAAGTTGGTAGGATGGCTGAAGCCGCAGATGAGGTATCCCCACCCGCGGGAACCTGTCTGCCTCGTGGAAGGAGACCTGGGGTGGAGTCACTGCTCTTATTGTCCTTGGCTCTTTTGTTTGGATCTGTCCTTACTCCCTTGCTTGTTTTGCCACCAATAAGAGCCAAAAGTTTGACTTGCCTTGGTTATGACTTCTTTTTCTGTTCCTAGAGTGAATTGCACAGTCAGATGTGGTCACTTTGCTATTCCTCCCTTGTAGCATGGATGCACAAGAAGTCAGAAGCACCTTCTTTGTGCCGGAAGAAAGCAAAGATGCCAGAAGCATTATTACTACTTCCTCACCACCCCAATCAGCTGGAGTTTAAATGGAATTCTGTCAGGGTCACCGACATGATTTTTTTTTTTTTTTACGGGCACGCAAGATACCATTACATTTCATCTTGAGACAATTGTTCTCTGAGCAAAGTGTGTTATTTTCCTGTCGGTAATCCCTTAGCAGATTGTGGATTTTCTATGTTCAACATCAGCCACTACAACCCAAAAGCAACGAACTGTGTTATTGACAACGTTTAATTACAATACATAAAAGATACAAGACAGCCACAGCGAGAAAATTACCTGCCTGTAGTGGCATTTGTATGTTTAAGGAAACTTGCAGTGCAAGCAGTTCCAGTATGAAGATTATATATATATCTTCTGCCAATGCTAAAAATTCTAGTAGCAAGTATGGGATCACTTTAAATGAAATAATAACATTAATAGAAATGATTGTCTCTGGCAGCACAATAAATGCAATTAGAAGATCTTAGAACTGTGGGCTTGCAACAATGTTAGTGTGAAATATAATCGTTAAATTGCTTTGTTCTTTTTTCCAATAGAAGGTGGGATCTATTGAGTGTTGTTATTAGGCGAGCTGAGCTGGGCTTCTGTACAGCATCGTTTTGTGTGTCTGAAACAGCAGAAGCTTTTGAAGTCCCACGATTCCTTCTGCTTGCTAATTCTTCCATTTGTTTGATTTTTGGTACAAAGAAAATGAAAGAATATGATGAGATTATGGCATTTTAAGTCAATATTTATTAAAAAATCAATCTAGATGAAAATCTGCCCATCCCTCTAATTAGATGAGGCAACTCGAGGTTGATTTTTAATTGCAAAAGTAATTACATGGAGCAGATAGCCAGTGACACTTGATTATCTAGGTGATTGATTAAAAAGCCCAGCTCACCGAGCAGATTGCCAGCCAGGGAATCCAGACAAAAGAGCAAATTAAAAAAGTTGTCCTGTTAGTAATCACAAAATTCAAGGATGAAATTACAGAGCCAAACACCTCCACTGCCCCCTCATCTTCATCACTCAGTCCACACACATTCACTCCAACGCCTGATAGAGAAATGGATTAGTGTGAAATTAATTGAAGAGGGAAAAAAAACGGGAACCGAATTCACAGCTGAGAATAAGGTTTTTAACAAGTTGAAACAAATTTCTCCAGCTTTATAATAAACTTTTTTTTTTTTTTGGCAAGAGAGATGTTTTCCTAAAGGATCTTTTCAGAATGTTTAATGGCATTAATTTGTCTATTAAGACACAGAGAGAGGGGAAAGAAAATCTCACTTTCTAGCAGAATAGGATATTAAGATGTCTTGCTTGTTCTTCATTTCATTATAACATGAAAGCCTGGGGAACAGGCTGTACATTTGGCAAAAGAACCCTTGGATTTGTAAACAGCCCTGGCTGACATATTGGGCAGGATAATAAAGGGGCTTCTCGCTCTTTCAGAGGGACCCCGGCAGGCTCCACTTGAGGATGCTGTTTATAAAGGTGAAAGAGGTATGTACCGGAGCAGTCTCCAAGAGGACATTGGGTCTGGCTCACAGCAACAATTCCAGGTTCCCAGGAGTCCCAGAAAAGCAAAAGGGAAACTGAGGCAGGGCCACCCAGTGCAGCTCCAGAGGCGTTGAGAGTTCCGTGCTGCCTCCCTGTGGCTGCGCCTCCGTGCAGCGGCGGGTAGGACGTAATGAAGCCGCCGGCAGATAAAAGTCAAAATCCCTGCTCACATCTATCCTTCTGCTTCGTCAGCAGATGCCGTCCAGGCAGAGAGTTGGACGAGTGTGATGTGCTCCTTACAACCCTCCAGGGCAGCTGATTTCAGCTATTTCCAGGGTCCAGAGCCTGCACGTGCCACAGAGAGACACATACATCAGTAGACAGATGCTTGTATTCCGGCCTCTAATACTAGTTAATGCAATCCCTTCCTTGTGTTCTTTATTTTGCTTTTTCAAAAACCCATTTATTCCTCCAACACATACTTTTATAAGGCAGTTGGATATTATGTTAGATGTTGGATGTTATGTCAGGATGTTAGAAAACAATTTAGCATGATCCAGTGCAACTGGAGTTACACACACCCTCTGACCTAGCTGTGCTTCCAGGGGGCACGTGTCCTAGAAAACACGTGTCCAGTGTAGACTAGGAGACAAATGCAAGAATGCTCCTGGCCACAGGGTTCTTACAGTTGCTGCAAATTGACAACAGACCAAACGCTCAGCGCCTGAAAAATGGATAAATAAATTGAGGTGTATCATTCAGTGGCATACTATACATGCAACAACATTTCACCATCACAGCATTCAGCCGAAACAACAAGATGCAAGAGAATATTTACTGAGTGATTCCGTTCATTCAAAGCTCAGAAATCAGGAAGGCTACATTGTATTGTCTAAGAAGCCATAGGTGGGACAAGGAAAGGATTACAATCAGGGGGAAGTGAAATGGGCCTCTGGGGTGCTTGCAAAGCTCTATTTTTTTGTCAGTGGTGGTGGTTATCAATTTTTTGTCTAACTATAAATCTACGTTTTATGGGGTTTTTCCTGAATGTAGATTATATTTCACACACACACATATTTGTAAATAGATAGATATAAATTTAAAAATAGACCCTTCGGATGCTCAATTCGTGCCAGTAGGGAAGAAGGGAAGGTAGACTGTGGATGTAACACTTCCACTTCATCTGTAACGTTTTCTTTCTTTTATTAAAAAAAAAAACCCTCAATTTTATTTGTTGTGGTTGAGTTCTTTTGTTTAAAAAAAGACTTGTAGTGAATACGGCAAAATGTCAACAAACATAAATTCTTATTCATGGAAACATGGATATTTTTTATCTTTATTTCTGTAATTTTCTTTTAAAAACATTCCAAAAATAAAAAAGAAAATACTCACTACATATGACAAACATTCTGAGGGGGACACACGCTGAGTTCTGTGGGAGCCAAAAGAGGAAAAGCTGATTTGCCTGAGGGAAGCATGGGAGGTTCCCGGAGGAGGTGACATGGGAGCAGGATCTTGGCAGATTAAGTAGGAGTTCACCGGGTCGACAAAGAGGATGAGGCACTCGAGTGGAAAAGAATATAGCGTTCTGAGTAGACTGCAGACACTTGGTGTTGCTGGAAGCTGCCCTCTGGCGTCAGTTTCCCCATCTGTAAAATGAGCCATTTTTCCATCTGTCACATAGCAGGCTCCAGAAAATACGGAAACTCAGTTTAGCAAAATCAGCTAAGATCCTGGGTTTTTGACACTACCTACCCAAGTTCAAGGGCAGCCCTCTTACTTACTCACTGTGCGACTTTGGGGGAGACAGGCAGTCTCCCTGTGCTTCTCTTGTTCCACCTGTAAGAACAGTGGTAACAGTGTTTCAGTATTTACCTCATAGGACTTTTGTGAGGATGCAATGAATTCATACACTTAAAATATGTAGGTCAGTGCCTGGCAGATATTAAGAGCTCAAATTGCTATTATTATGGGAGGGTTTGTTTATTTATTTTCAGGGATCCATGACCTCCATTCATTGCTCCTCCTAAAGTTCTGGCCGTTTCCTCTCCTCCATCCACAGGAATTTCGCAGGATTAAGGATTCTGTTGTGTTTGCTCGAGGAATTGCAGCAAATTCCAGGTGCTTGTCTCATCCAGGTCACCTGATGGATGTGTTTCCAGATTTGCCAAGTATTCCCCCTGCACGCTGCCCCCTCCTTCTTTAATAGCTATTTTTTGCTGAGATTTCCTTAATTCTTACTTGTCTGAGTTTTCGCTTCTTATCGTTACTGTCAGCCAAATTCTCCAAAGGCCACCAGCAAAGCTCCCCCAAATCCACACTCATTAAATTGCCGTCCCGAGGGGAAGGGGACTAGTCAGAGAGATGACAAGAAAGACACCATTGTTGCCTTTTCCTGTACGTGGGGCTTTGGAGCAGAGCTGCTCTCTGGTAGGCGCTGTTGCGTCCGCATCCCTGGCAGGTGCTCTCTGTCCGGGGGCAGGAAGCGGTTAGCAGGGAGGCCGAGCGTGCCCAGAGGGCAAGTGGAGGAGCATCTTTTCCTGACGCACACTTTGGACGTGGACATCAGGACAGGTGGACAGGAGCTCAGCTTGAGGTTTGAGTGTCAGCTGTCAGAGCTGGGAGGAAACATTACAAGATCTGGTCCAGCCCCCTCATGACACGGATGAGGAAACCGAGGCTCAGAGAAGGTGGGGGCAGCAGCACAGCCAAGCTTCCCGATTTCCAACCTGCGACTCTCTCTGCCACGTTGGTTAGCTCGGCTCCTTACCCCCATCTATAGATGCAGTGAATTGATGGCACAAGTGTCCCCAGTTTTCACACCTCCCTGGCAACACATCGTTTGCAATGCTATTGCAGCTCCTCCCACTGAGAGGTGGAGTCTGTTTCTCCACCAGAATCCGTACTGGGGGCTAAGGCTGCCATGACAAAGGACCAAAGCCTGTGTGGCTTCAACAACAGGAACATGTCCTCTCAAAGGCCTGGAGGCCAAAGTCTGTGGTCAGGGCATCAGCAGGGTCGGTTTCTTCTGAGGCTTCTCTTTTTTGGCTTGAGGATGGCCATCTTTTCCCTGTGTCCTCACGTGGTCCTCCCCCTGGGTGTGTCTGTGTCCTAATCTTCCTTTTCTTAAAAGGACCCCAATCCTATTGGATCAGGGCCCACTCATTTGATCTCCTTTTACCTTAGTCGCCTCTGTAAAGGCCCTGTCTCCAAATATGGTCACTCTGCGGTACTGAGAGTTGGGACTTCAACATACAAAATCTGGGCTGAGTTTGTGACCAGCTTTGGCCAACAGAATGTGGCAGAAGTGATGATGCCAGCTCCAAACCTAGACCTCAGGAGTCCACATGCTTCTGCTCTCAGAACTCTGCCAGTGCCGCCAGCAGTGACCAGTCCTGGGCTAGACCATTGGCCACATGGAGCAGAGGGGAGGCCATCCTAGATCGACCAGTAGCCAGCCAACTCCCAAACTGTGAAGGATCACAGCCAAGAGGTGCAAAAGTGACCCACGGTTGACTTGCCAGCTGACCACAGACACCGGAGGGAGCCCAGCGCAGCAGAACCCCCATCCAACCAGCAGACCCATGAGCTAACTACATGTTTTTCTTTTTTAAGCTCCTAGGTTTCGTTTGTTTGTCATGTGGCATGTTGCGGTAGATAACTGATGCATTAGCCCACATCAATTTGTAGCTACTCAGCATCCATCCCTCTTCCTCGATTAATAACTTTCTTCATTTGTTGAGCAGTTTACTCTGGCCAGGTACCATGCCAAGCACTTTGCACGTATTAGCTCATTTAACTATTTTATTCCCATTTTTCAGATCAAGAGCCTGGGGCAGAGAGAGCTTGTGACTTGCCCGAGGTTGCATAGTGTGTTTGCTACAGGAATCAAGATCTCAACTAAGGCGGTCCAGTTCTCGCCCCCATGTTCTTGATCATGACTCTGTCGTGCTTTCCTGGTGTTGCTTGTGAGGAATTATTTCTCCTCTGCTGAAGTTAGATCTGGCAGAAGAGCATTTCCCAGGTCCCAGGTCCCAGATCCCAGGGTGGCCTCTTCCTAGGGAGGCCTGGGGAGACCAGGGGAGCCTTCCCCCCCAACTTGGCCCAGTGTGTGACCTGAGGTCACCAACCTAGTTTCTCCCCCTGTATCTGGGACAGCAGGAATGTTTGGAGGATGTTCTCAGTAGGGCAATGGTGGTGACAGAGGCAAAAGTGACCCCAGCAGCCATGTCCAGGCCAGGCTCCTCTTGGAATGAGAAGTTCCTGGGTCCCAGCTTCCTATTTCTTAGAGCTCCAGAGCCTCTCTGGTTCCTGCTACTCCCAGACCTGCCCCTCCATTGCCCGCCAATTTTGTGATCTCTATACCCTTCCAAGAAGCCGTTCATGTTTAATCAGCCAAACCGATTAACACCCAAAACAAACACTGGGTCAACAATTGCATTTCATTCCTTCAACAAATATTTATTGAGCACCTACTGGATGCCAGGAGCTATTCTGGATGCTGCAGATACAGCAGTGGATAAAGCACACAAATCTTGTGCTTCCATGGAGCATACATTCTGGTAAATTCGGGCCCTTTCCTCTTAATGCATTTGTGGGAAATGCAGCTACATCTTATCCTTCAAGGCAGCCAGGTGGTCTAGGCCTTCGGAGTCAGTCTGATCTGGATTTAAATCCTCTAGAAACGTCTTTGAAGCTTCACATCGAACCCAAAAATGCATTTGAGTTTTGTACTCTCTTCTATCTCGTCTGGTTTATCTTATTCTAAAGGCATTCCTAACTGTGTGACTTTACACAAGCCCATCAGCTTCTCCAAGGCTCACCTTGCCTCTCATCTCTTTCCATGGGGCGTCGTAATTCCCAGGATTCAGGAACAGCAGCTGTCCCTTAGGGAACTAGGTTCCAGGAATTTTTCTACCTCATGTAGCCCTAGTACCAACACCAGTAGATAGATGCTGTCACTGGTCTCCAGGCTGGTCATCGCCCTGTCTGCTTGAAGATGGCTCTCCCACCCACCCTCCTTCCCCTGCTTTGATCTGTATTGAGGGAACTGAACTCTGTAAACTGTTTCTCAGGCTTTCTTGACCTCCTCCAACATGCTGGCTCCCACCAGATGGCTCTGACTCCTGAGCTCTGAGATGCCATCGTGCCTTCCTGTAGCCCTGGAGGCGGTAACATGTCCTTATTGCTAGTCTCTGTGTTTTCTCACTGCTCATGGTTGAGGTCTTGGCTCATCCATGCCTGTGTAACTATTTAAGTAAAAATATATATATTGTGTGTAAACACGTGCATATGCATAGATACATATACGTACATGTATTATGTGAGTACATACACACACATGTATTTGTTGCTGTTGTTGTTAGTGTCGTCAAGTCAATTCCAACTCCTGGTGACGCTGTGGACAGCAGAGTGGAGCCCTGCCTGGTCTTTCTGCGCCATCCTCTCACCTGGTGCCGTATCAGGCAGTGCTCCACTGCTATTCATAGGGTTTCCAGGGCCAATTTTTCGGAAGTGGGTGGGCAGGTCCTTCTTCCTAGTCTGTCTTAGTCTGAGAGCTCTGCTGAAACCTGCCCACCAAGGGTGATCCTACTGGTATTTGAAATGCCTGTAGCTTAGCTTTCAGCATCACAGCCACATGCAGCTGCCACAGTATGACAACTGACAGACAGACAGTGTGTGGTTCCCTGACTGTGAAATGAACCAGGCCTGAGCAGTGAGAGCACCAAATCTTAACCACTGGACCACCAGGGCTGGCTGCACATATTATACAGACACACATATGTACAGATGGTCCCCGACTTAGAGTGGTTCGACTTAAACAACTTTTCAGTTTTATGATGGTGTAAAAGCAATACACATTTAGTAGAAAACTCACTTCGAAGTTTGAATTTTGATCTTTTTCCAAGCTAGTAATATGCGATACGTGACTCTCTCATGATGCTGGGCGGCACAGTGGGCCACAGCTCCCAGCCAGCCTGGGATCACGAGGGTGAACAGCCTACGCTCTTACAACTCTTCTGGACCCAGACGAGCATGCTGCTTTCACTTCTGGTGCAGTATTCAATCAATTACATGAGATAGTCAACACTTTATTATAAAATAGGCCTTGTGCTGGATGCTTTTGCCCAATCGCAGGCTGATGTAAGTGTTCTGAGCACATTCAAGGCAGGCCAGGCTCAGCTAGGATGGTCAGTAGGTCAGGTGTATGAAGTGCATTTTTAACTTAGGATGTTTTCGACTTACGATGGTTTGTCAGGACATAATCTGACAAAGATCCGTATGTATGTGTGTGTATAATATATATATGTCCTTTTTGTTTTTTTAGAAGGCAGCAGTTCTTTAGTCTCTGAACGAAGATTTACTGTGCCCTTGCTCTGAACCAGCTAGGATGGGGAATCAGGGGGTGGGAGCCAAGGCCCCTGAGCACATGTGCCTTAACACACAATGAAGAGTGGGACAAGGGGCAGGTCCTGACGTCTCTGTCCACCGATGAGCCAGGTGCAGCTGGGCTTTGACAACGTCCCAGCTTATTACCTAAATCACTTTTCCTTTCATTGTTATTTCATTGTTTCCAGTCTACCTTAAACCTCAAAGGACTTGAGGTGGCTTACAATGATTTAAAAAGCAATAACAATTCTTCAGTTATGTGTGATGTGCAACACACCAGCCCAAACCTTAAAACTGCTGGGGTCGATGGGACTCAGCCGGGTGGTCCTCGCTCAGGGTCTTCACGCAGCTGCAGACAGCTGAGGCTGGAACCAGCCAAAGCCCGACACATCCCCATGGCTGGTGCCAAACTGGGAGGCCTCAAACAGGCGGGCGCTGGAGCAGGTGGGAGGCTCAGGCATCTCCATCTCGAAGTGGGCTCTCCAACAGGGTGCCGCCTGAGGGCTTGTGTTTTCAAAGGTGCAGGTCCCAAGAGAGATGGCCGGGCAGATGCTGTGCTACTGATTTTTTTTTCCGTCTGAATGTCCTTTTTTGAAAAAAAATTATCATACAGTAAAATTGACTTCTTAAATGGACAATTCTGTGAAAGATGACATGTGTACACTCACGTGAGCACCACCACAATCAAGACACAGGACAGCTCCATCACCCAAAAACTCCCTCCTGTGTCTCCTTACAGTCACACCCTCCCCACCACGCGTAGACCCTGGCGGCCACCGATTTGCTCTCTCACACCACGGCTTTGTCGTTCTGAGACGTTACGTTAATGGAATCATACCCTATGTGGACTTCTGAGACAGGCTTCTCTTACTCAGCAGAATACCCTTGAAGTCCATCCAAGCCGTTGGGTGTACCGATAGTTCATTCCTTTCTACTGTTGAGTGGTGTTCCATTGTCTGGCTGGACCACAGTTTGTCGATCCTTCACCTACTGAAGGAAATTGGACCAGTGCTCTAACCACTGAGCAGAGCCTCAGCTTATATATAGGTTCTGGTGCAAACATAAGCTTTCATTTCCCTAAGGTAAATACCAAAAAGTGGATTTGCTGGGCTGTAGGATAAGTGTACGTTTAACTTTATAAGAAACTACCAAAATGTTTTCCAGGGTGTCTGCAGCATTTTGCATTTCCACCAGCACTGTTTAAATGATTCAGTTATTCCATGTCCTTGTCAGCACTTCATATTGTCAATATTTCTTATTTTAGCCATTTGATAGGAATGCAGATGTATCACATTATGATTTTAATTTGCATTCCCTTAATAGCTAGTAATGTTGAACATCCCTCTATGGGCTTCTTTGCCATCTATAATCTCTGTGGTGAGGTGTCTTTTCAAATTTTTTGCCTATTTTTTCAGTTGTGTTAAATGTTTTCTTATTGTTGAGTTTTGAGAGGTTTTTTAAAAAATATATTCTGAATACAAGTCCTTTGTTGGCTATGTAATGTGTGAATATTTTCTCCCAATCTTTAGGTTCCCTTTTTATTTTCTTAAAGTGCTTTTAGCAGAGCAAAAGTTTTAATTGTGGTGAAGTCCAATTTACCTATTTTTTCTTTTATGAATCATACTTTTGGTATCATGTCTAAAACTTCTCTACCTAATCCCAGATTACAAAGATTTTTTTTTCCTAAAAATCTTATGGTTTTATATTTTACATTTAGATCTATGATCCACTTAAAGTTAATTTTTTGTAAGGTGTTAGGTTGGATCAAAGTTCATTTTTGTGTGTATAAATGTTCAATTGTACCAACACCATTTGTTGAAAAGACTATTCTTTCTCCACTGAATTGCTTTTGTACTTTGTCAAAAATTAACTGGCCAAATTTGCATGAGTCTATTTCTGGATTCTCTATTCTGTTCCGTTAATCTACACGTCTAATCTGTTGGCCATACCAAACTGTCTTAATCACAGTAACTTTATAGTAAGACTTAAAATCAAGTAGTTTGATTCCTTAAGCAATATTCTTTTCTTTGAACATTGTTTTAACTATTCTAGTTTCTTTGCTTTCCATATAAATTTTAGAATCAGGTTGTACCTATCAACAAGAAATCCTTCTGGAATTCTGATTGGAATTATACTATTTCTAAAGATCAGTTTCGTGTGAATTGGCATCTGACTATGTTGAATCTTCCAATCCTTGAACCTGATGTATCTATTTATTTAGGTCTTTTTTTATTCCTTTCAGCAGCGTTTTGTGGTTTTCAGCATATAGAACCTGTGCATGATTTGTTGGATTTATACCTAAATATTTCATTAGAGGGTGTGGGGAGGGGTGTATTATTAATTTTTTAATGTCAGTTTCCAATTTTCCACTGGTATTTCCAATGGTATTAGTATATCAAAATACCATTGATTTTTGTGTTGACCTGTATCCTATGACTTTGCTAAACTCATATTACTTCTGGAAGATTTTGTAAATTCCTGGAGCTTTCTGTGTATAAAGTCATGTAGCCTGAGAACAGGATTTTATTTCTTTCTTCCCAATATGTATACGTCTTTTATTTCTTTTTCTTCCCTTATTGCATCAGCTAGGACTTCCAGTATGATGTTGAATAGGAACAGTTAGAATGGACATCTTGCTTTGTTCCCAATCTTGGGGGGGAAATTTGGCTTTTCACCATTAAATGTTATGTTAGATGTAGGTTTTCTGTAGATGCTCTTATTTTGATTGAGAAAATGTCTTTCTATCCCCAGTTCATTAAAAGTTTTGTAACAGTATGTTGAATTTTGTCAAATGATTTTTCTGCATCAATAAGTGTGAACAAGTGGTTTTTCTTCTTTGTACGTTAATATGGTGAAATATATTGACTGTTTTTGAATATTAAACCAGCCTTGCATTCCCAGAGTAAACCCCTCTAGATTATGGTGTACTGGTCTTCTAATATATTCTAGGATTCAATTTACTAATATTTAGTTGAGGATTTTTGTGTCTCTGTTCATGAAAGATATTGGGATTTAGTTTTCTTTTCTTGTAATTTTTCACTGGTTTTGATATCAGGGTAATGCTGGTCTCAGCATTGAGTTAGAAAATATTCTCTCCTATTTCTTGGGAGAGATTGTAGACAATTAGTGTTACATCTTCTTTAAATGTTTGGTAAAATTTGCCAGTGAAACTCTCTGGGCCTGGAGGTTTCTCTTCCAGAAGGTGTTTAGCAATGAGTTTGGGCCCACCACATGGCCTCCGCTTTGGCAGGCCCAGGGTTTCGCCAGTTTGGATCCTGGGTGCAGACATGGCACCACTCATTAGGCCGTGCTGAGGTGGCGTCCCACATAGCAATGAGTTCAATTTATTTTATAGTTTTAAGGCTATTTAGTTACAGGACCATTTTGTGCAAGTTTTGGTAGCTTGTACTTTATAAGGAATTGGTCCATTTTTACTTAAGTTGTTTAATTTACGTGCATAGACTTGTTCACAGTATTCTATTATCAACTTAATGTCTATCGAGGCTGTAATAATATCTCCTTTTTCATTCTTGATATTGGTAATTTACATCTTCTGTATTTTTATTTTTGCCAGTCTTGGTATAGGTGTAGATTTTTTTTTTAATCTCTTCAGAGAGACAGCTTTTGGTTTCATTGATTTTCTCTATTATTTTTCTGTTTTATATTTCATTGATTTCTGCTCTTATCTTTATTATTTTCTTTTTCTGTTTGTTTTGGTTTTATTTTACTCTTCTTTTTCTAGTTTCTTAAGTAAGTTTCTTAAGTAGTTTCCTAAATTCTTAATTTGAGACCTCGTTTCTTTTCTTAATATAAACATTTTAATGCTATAAATTTCCTTCTAAGTACTGCTTTATCTGCATCCTACAAATTTTCACATACTGCATTTTCATTCTGTTCAGTTCAAAATGTTTTCTAATTTCCCTTGAGATTTCCTCTTTGACCAATGGATTATTTAGGACTGTATTGTTTAATTTCCAAGTGTTCAGAAATTTTCCTGTTATCTTTCTGTTATTAATTTCTAGTTTAAACCCATTATGGTCTGCAAACATATTTAGTATGATTTTAATTATGTTAAATTTGTTAAGACTTGTTGTATGAGACCCAATATGGTCTGTCTTGATGAATGGTCCATGTGCACTTGAAAAGAATATGGATTCTACTATTGTTAGGTAGAGTGGTCTATAAATGTCCTGCAGATCCAGTTGGTTGATGGTGCCCTTTAGTTTGTCTGTATCCTTGCTGTTTTCCTGTCTACTATCTATTACTGAAGGAGGAGTGTTAAAGTTTCCAAATATAATTGTGTATTTGTCTTTTTCTTCTTTCAGTTCTAATAATTTGTTCTTCATGTGTTTTTGAAGCTCTGTTGTTTGGTGCATACA
The DNA here is from genome assembly GCF_021613505.1 of Equus quagga. NCBI lineage: Eukaryota > Metazoa > Chordata > Mammalia > Perissodactyla > Equidae > Equus > Equus quagga. The sequence continues at coordinate 51,081,139 of NC_060279.1, read as the reverse complement.
CACTTAAGATCCTAATGTCTACTTGGTGAACTGACCCTTTTATTATTATGTGATGTCCATCTCTATCTCTAGTAATTTTCCTTGTTCTAAAGTATTCTTTGCTGATATAACATAGCCACTTTAGCTTTCTCTGATTTATGTTTGTATGACATATCCTTTTCTACCTTTTTACTTTCAGTCTTCCTATATGATTATCTCTGAAATGAGTTTCTTATAGACAACATATAGGTGGGTTATAACTTTCTATCTATTCTGACACTCTCTGTCTTTTAATTTGTGATGTTAGACTGTTTGCATTTAATTCAATTATTGATATGTTTGAATTTAGGTCTACCATTTTATATATTTGGGGGCTTTTTTTTATTATCTCTGCTTTTGCTCCTTTGTTCCCCTTTCCTGCCCTCTTTTGTGTTGTTTGAACATTTTCGGTATTTAATTTTAATTTTTCTAATGTGTTTTTTACAATACCTCTTTGTTTAGTTTTTTTATGTGTTGTTCTAGAGGTGACAAAACGCACACTTAAATTTTACAGTCTACTTATTATCAATAGCTTACCACTTCAAGTGGAAAGTAGGAACCTTACCACCATATAGGTCCTTTCACTCACCTTCTTTTATCTTATTCTTGTTTTATATATTACATCTACATGCACTGAAAACTCCATCAGACAGTGTTATAATTTTTGCTTTCAACCATCAGACATATTTTAAAGAACTTAAGAGGAGAAGAGTAGTCTATTATATTTTCCCAGATATCTACCATTTCTGTTGCTCTTCATTCCTGATGTTTCAGGTTTCCTTCTAGTATCATTTCCTCTCTGTCTGAAAAACTTCCTTTAGCAATTATTTTACGAGCAGGTCTGCTGGCAATGAATTCTTCTTGTTTTCCTTCATCTGAGAATATATTTATTTCACCTTCATTTCTGAAGGATATTTTTGCTGTTTATAGAATTCTGGGTTGGTATTTCTTTTCTTTTAGCATTTTAAAAATGCCACTCTGCTTCTTTCTGGCCTCCCTGGTTTCTGATGGAAAAGTCACATTCAAATTGTTGTTCCCCTATAGGTAATGTATTATTTTAATTTGGCTAGTTTAAATATTTTTTCTTTGATTTAGTTTTCATCAGTTTGATTATGATTCCTTTAGGTATACCTGTTTGAGTTTCACCAAACTTCTTGAATCTGTAGGCTTATATCTTTCATCCTCACTGGTCCCTCTGTCATCTCATTCTGCTCTTCAGCCTATCTGGTGAGCTTTTCATTTCAGTTATTGTATTTTTCAATTCTAAAATTTTCTTTTTATTCTTTATATACGTGTGCATTTGTATATATTTTTTGGCTGAGCTTTTTGATTTTCTCATTTATGTCAAGAGCCGGTCCTGTGGCTGAGTGGTTAAGTTTGTGCACTCCACTTCAGCAGCCCAGGGTTTCACCAGTTTGGATCCTGGGCATGGACATGGCCCTGCTCATCAGGCCGTGCTGAGGCGGCGTCTGGCATAGCATAACCGGAAGGACCTACAACCAGAATATACAACTATGTCCTGGGCGGGGGCGGGCTTTGGGGAGAAGAAGAAGAAAAAAAAGAAAGAAGATTGGCAACAGATGTTAGCTCAGGTGCCAATCTTTAAATAAATAAATAAATAAATAATTTTTCAGAAAGAATGTTCACAATTACCTATTGGAGCTTTTGCATAATTGCTGCCTTGTCAGATAATTCCAACATCTTTGTTATCTCGGTGTTGGCATCTGTTTATTGTCTTTTCCCACGCAAGCTCAGATTTTCCTCCCTCTTCATATACCAAGCAGTTTTGGACACTATCATGGACGTTTTGAATATTATATCATGAAAACACTAGGCCCTATATTAATCCCATGGGGAAGGTGGACAGTTTTGTGTTAGCAGGAATTGACTTGCGCTGTTCAGGCTGCAGCTTCCAACCTGTCTTCTGGGGGCTCGAGTTCCAATGCCAGTTCAGTTTTTAAAGTCCTTGCATTGCTGTTTGAATCTGGTCTGCACGCACACCACCCAGTGGCCAGTTGGGCTCGGGCAGTGTTGTACGTGTCAGTCCAGTTCTCAAAGTCTTTGGCACGCTAATTTGGATCAGATCCACATGTGTGAAGCTCAGAGGTGAGCCCAGGAATTCATTAAAAACCTATGGAGTTGCTTTCCTCTCTCCCTGGTACTTTTCAATACACTGAAGAGTCCCTGTTCAGTTCTCTATCCAGGAAGCTGGAGTTTAGTCCCCCGAGTCTGCCAGATACTTCCACAATTATGCCTGTACCTGGAGCCAAGCGGTGGGAGGACCAGGGGGAAAATTATAAACTTACCCGCAGCTCAGTGATATTTGAATTTCTGCTCTCCTTCCCAAATCTGCCCACTGCTCTTACTTTTCACAGTCCTCAAACAGGTGCTCTAGGCATCGTGTCCACATTTTACAGCCGCATTCTAGGAAAAAGACAGGGGAAGTGTGCTTATTCCATCTTTCTAGAAGCAGGACTGAGCTGTATCATCGTTTACGACCTAGCACTGTGAGAAGTGAATGGCATCACTTCTGCCATTCTCTATTGGTCAAGACAGCTACGAGGTCTGCTCTGGTTCAAGGGAGGAGGGGAGAGGCAAGGTTCTGAAAGCACACGTGGGGCCAGAGATACCATTGTAGTCAATTTTGAAAAATAATCTGCCACAAATAGTAATAAGGAAGAAAGAAATTACATCAAACGGGGAACAAGGAGAAGCTCTGGGGAAGGCTGTAGTACACAACATGTGGGCCCCGAGGTCCTGGGCACCTGCTTCTCTGCTGCTCATGCTTCCAGAGCGGCTTAGTGATGAAGGGAAGGCGGGAAGGTGAGAAGCATGATTCTTCACAAGACTGTTTCTCACATGCATCCCATAGTACTTGCCTGGGCAGCCTGAGGGGCTTTCCATTTATCAAGGAATAATGACACTGTGGGAGGACGTGAAGATGCTTACCTCATGGTTTTGTAACAACTCTAAGGGGTAGACCCTTAGAAGCTTCGCACATACCTGTAATATCCCCTTAAGAGGCTCTCCTGGTTGGAGAAGCTGGTTTCATAAGTTTCATGGTGTCCATACAGTACAAACCATTTGATCTCTCCCGAGATGACTCACTTTTCCCTGGTCTTGAAACCCAAGAGCAGCTTCTTCCAAGGACCCTCCTAAATGGACCCTGTGCCCAGATGGTCAATGACCTAGAAACACCAACAGGATTCCTGCAGGTCATAGGATGCTACATGTCAATGAATGCATTTTCTCACGGAGTGGTGGGCCCCTGAAGCTCAGGGTGGGTGTCCCGAGTCTGAGCCTCAGCTCAGCACAGCACTGGCTTTGTGACTTGAGCAATTACTCAATTTTCTGAACCTTAGTTTCAAGTCTTAGAGATAATGATAGCATCTACCTCATGAAGTTATTGTGAGGTTTAAGTAAGTGAGATCAAGCTCAGCATGCCTGTCCCCGAATGCCAATTATTACTAACATCAGACAAGGTAGCCTGAGGCCAAGAGTCTATACCTACTCTCTCTGTGCCTCAGTTTCTTCATCTGTAACCTGGGAATAATAATGGTATCTATCTCTTAGGGTTATTTAAAAGAATAAATGAGGGGCCGGCCCAGTGGTGCAGCGGTTAAGTACGTATGCTCCACTTTGGTGGCCTGGGGTTCTGCAGTTTGGATCCTGGGTGTGGACATGGCACCACTTGTCAAGCCATGCTGTGGCAGGCGTCCCACATATAAAGTAGAGGAAGATGGGCACGGATGTTAGCTCAGGGCCAGTCTTCCTCAGCAAAAAGAGGAGGATTGGCAGCAGTTAGCTCAGGGCTAATCTTCCTCAAAAGTAAATAAATAAACAAATAAAAAATAAAAGAATAAATGACAAGTGGGGGAAATGGGGAAATGTTGGTCAAAGGGTGCAAACTTTCATTTATAAGATGAATAACTTGAGGGTTCTAATAAACAGTATGATGACTATAGTTAATGCAACTGTATTGTATGCTTGAAATTTGCTAGGAGAGTGGGTCTGAAGTGTTCTCATCACAAAATGAAAGTGGTAACTATGTGAGGTGGTGGATATGTTAACTTACCGTGGTAATCATTTCACAATGTATACTCATATTAAATCATCACATTTAATACAAAAAATCACATTGTACAATCTAAATATATGCACTTTTTATTTGTCAATCAGACCCTAATTAAGCTAACAAAATAAAATTTTCTGGCCGAGTGGTTAAGTTCACATGCTCCGCTTCGGCAGCCCAGGGTTTCAGCGGTTCGGATCATGGGCGTGGACATGGCACTGCTTCTCAGGGCGTGCTGAGGCGGCATCCCACATGCCACAGCTAGAAGGACCCACAACTATGATATACAACTACATACTGGGGGGCTTTGGGGAGAAGAAGGAAAAAAAACGATTGGCAACAGATGTTAGCTCGGGTGCCAATCTTTAAAAATAATAGTGAGAATTTAGAAAAAGAATTAAAGGAGGTAATCAGGTAAATTACTTAAAACAGTCCTGGGACAAAGCAAGTCTGCATAAGCCTGAGCAACTATTGTTGCAAATGTATGAATTGTGAAACTGGGCTATGTGTATTTCAAGGTTAAATAGCATTGTGCAAGGGGATACAGGAAGCCACATGTTAAACATAGGATATTTTCTGGAAGTGTCAACTCAACAATTTAAGAAGGAAAGCCTTATGAATATGATGGACCAATGTGTTCCCAGCAACACTGTTCCCTAATGGCTTGTGGTTGATACTTAAGGATCCAAGGAAGTCCATTCTCTCTCCCAAAAGTCATGTCTGGATTCCGGGAAGGAGGGAAGGGAGGGCCCTGGATGACACGGAGGCACCTGGCCACCAAGAGAGTGTGCTGCACTGTGTCGTCAGAGCCCTGGCATCTTTCTCCATCCCGGCTGCTCCAAGCATGGCCGTTTTCTACACTCCCCTTCATTAAACAAGAAACTCAGATGTTGGTAATTAGACTGCCATCCCCAGCTGCCAAGTCACATTCGGTTCCAAAAAGCCCTGTATGTGCTACTTGTGTGTTTGTTAACAAGGTCCCCACAACAGGGCTGCAATTAGAGCCATCTGTTGGGTTTCTCAGAGAGCACTGCCCGTCGGGCTGCTGGACCTGGAGCCCTTGTGGCTGTGAATTCCTGACCAGAAACCCTGCGGCAGGAGGCCACATGTCCTGTCATCAGGGTGGGCGAGTGGAAATGGGCTGAGGACTGGTGATCGAAGGAAAGACGAGCAAAGCCACAGTGGACGCCAGGTTTTAAAGTGAGTTTGTGAGGGGCTGAGGATGCCACTCCAGGAGCAGCTTCACGCAGATGTGCGGCTTTGGGGAGCATCACCGGGGTGGACCTTGGACACGCTGTGTTCCAGCTGCCAACGCGTCCTTCACTGTTGAGAAGTACAAGTTAACTTCTATGATGTCGCTTACCATAGGCTGCGGGCCTCGGACACAGCACTTAACCTGACTCAGTTCCTTCATCTGTAAAATGGGGGGACAATGATCGAACATTCCTCACAGGGCTGTTGAGAATCAACGACTCTGCACGCTCGGCTCCCAGCCCAGGACCTGACCCATGGCAAGCTCTCACTAATGTGGGCTGCGGGAGAGCGGAGCGGGGACAGAGCTTTATTGCAGAGAAGCTGAGGAGGAGTACGGAACTATAGAGCGGAAGCTTGGGGAAGTTTCCAAAGGGATGAAGAATATTTGGAAAGTTCCCCAGTCATTTTGGTTGAGCGTCAGAAGAAGTAGTTGCTTTGTGTTTCGAGCTAAGCTATAGAAAAAGAAAATACGTGTTCATATTCTTAAAAATATGCAAGAAAAAGATCTACTGAGCAAAAGACAGATTCCTATTCTTATCTCAAACCCACTCTTGGGCCCACATCCTTGAGAGAGCAGGATCTCCCGCACTGCCCCGTCTCTCTGTGTGCAGGCCACCGTAGGCCAGGCTCATCTCCGTGGGCACCACCAGGCTTGGCTGCCAATGACCCTCAGCCAATGGCAGAACCCAGCATGGACAGCTGCTGATAAAGATGGACCAGACGCCTCTCCCAGATGCCTGGGTGACTGGCAAGGCCCCCAGGCTCCCAAACTTAATGTTGGCAAGAAAGAGAGGGGTGCCCTGCATGTGCCTGTATTATTTATCCAAAAGGGACTGAGGGGGAAAGTCCGGACTGGGCTTTTCTCTGTTTACTAAATCTTGTTCTCTGCTCCTGGGAGGAATCTGGGCTGAGAGCAACATTTCGTCCAGCTGTGGAGAAACGAAGGTCCATTTCCATCCCGCTGAGTATGAAGGCTGTCCCTGCTACTTTGGTCGCTTGCTATGGAGAAGTGAGGGCCAACAGCCTTACTGGCTGATTCCGGCCCACAGACACGTGTGAATGTTCTCCGTGCAGCCAGCACTTCAGCAAGACTTAGAGGATGGGGAACAGGAGATGCTGGTTTGAACCAAGAGTCCCTCCCATCAAACTAACGGGGAGTTTATGTTCCAGGTCAGAATGGGGGGAGCACTGTCCAAGACGGGGTGCTCACGTACCCTGGGAGTGGGGGCCAGCGAGAGGGCCCGCCCTGGGGGAGCCCCGGACCATTTCCTGGAAGAGGCGCCTTCCACTGGGACTTGAAAGAGAGACTGCAGTGAAAACCTGAAGACATGGTTGGGTTTTATTTTTCCACTAAGACGTCGAAAACTGAGGGTCTCCTTGGTTAAAAGACAAGACTTTGCATTGAATGCCAAGTCTTCTAGCTCAGTCATGAGGAGCAGGCCATTCTAGAAGGATTATACTCCAGCACGAGTATCAGCATAGAGTGGTGTTTGAGAGCACGGGCTCCACCATCAGAAAAACCTGGTTCAAGTCCCAGCTCTGCTGTGTGACTTTGGCGAGTCCCTTAGCCTCTCTGAGCCCTTTTGGTCTATCTATAAAAAGGAAACAATAATACCTCCCTTGTAAAACTACTCTGGGGATAAATGAGAATCATTTGCAGATAGAGCCCAGAGGCCAATGGCTGGTCCGCAGCAGACACCATCAGGAGCAGAGGCTGGTACCCGTACAGCCGCATGTGGGTGCCTTGGGTTGGATCCAGGTGCCGCAGATGTGCCTTCTGCCTGCACGTGTAGCCCTTTGCCCTCCCAGAGACCTGCTCCTCTCTAGAGGACGAGAAATCGAGACTTCCCAGCCTACTCTGCAGAGATCACCTGCTGTCAGCCTGCCATGATCTCGGCACGGGTTTAGCCAAGTCCATCGATTGTGGCCTTGGGGCTCTGGGAGGGGAGAGAGTCACTCACTCTCTGGGAAAGGGAAGAATCTCTCTGCATGTCAGCATCCATCAGGGCTGATGGGGAAGCAAGGGAGTTTCAAGGCGTCTTCTCTAACTGGGGGAAGAGGCGAAGCACAGAGGATGGAACAGCACATGCAAAGACTCTGCCACAGGCACACTGGAGGAGCAGAGAGGAAGCCAGAGTGGTTGAGGAATAGAAAAGTAGTGAAAGGGCGGCAGGAGAAGATGCCAGAAAGTCATAGTAAGAGCAGACTTGCTGCGTGCCAGGCGCTCTTATAAGCCTGTGTTGACCCATTCAGGCCCCACAACAAGACCACGCGGTCAGTGCTACCATCTTTTCCCCTTTTTATAGATCCTGCAAAACAGAGGGTTTCTGTGACTTGCCCAGGGTCACACAGCCAGTCAGCAGCAAAGCCAGGATTTAAAGCCGGCCGGCCTGGCATCCACAGGCACCCCTTCCAACTGCTCTGCTCTACTGTCCCAGGCCCAGGGCACTTACTGACGGTGTCCGGCATTATCCTAAAGGCAACAGGAACTAACTAGGAGAAGCACACGACCTCATCTGCATCTTGTGACAAGATCCTTCTGGCTGCTGGGGAGAACAGATTTGAAGAGGCCAAGAGTGAAAGCCGGAGGCCACCGTCAGAGCCCCCAGAAGGTGTCCAGACAGGAAACCTTAGGGGCCGAGGCTGGGCTGGTGTCACGGGAGGCGATGAGACGCCGCCAGTTTTGGAGACATCGGTGCTCTCACCTCTGCGCTCACCCTAATTTGATTCGTGGAATAAAGGAATTAGCTCTGACTGGTCCAGCACTGGGAGGAGGGAGGTGTCAAATCCCCAGAGAGCCTCAGCAGCCCCCCCCAGGGACCTTGCTGTCACTTCCCACTGCCTCTCCTGTCAGGGTGAGGGGCTCCCACCCTGGAGCTGGGGTTGCAGCAGCCGGCAGACCCCAGGGGACCAGCATTCAGATCAATTCCCCAAGAACAGAGACAGCCCTCCCAGTGTGCAGGAAGCCTTCTCCAGACCCGAAGACCCCTCGGAGGTCACCTCTCCCGCCTTCAGGGCTGAGGCCTTATCCTAGGTAACCGGGGCGGCTGGGAGCTGTGCTCAGATACAACTGCTGCCACCCCAGGGCAGCCTGCATGCCTTCGCAAAGGGAACGAAAGGCTGTTTGAGAGGGTGCGCCCAGCAAGTCAGACCGTTCACCCACCGTCAGGGACGGCTCTGAACCAAATCCTCACCTCCATGGGGTGTTCACCTCCAGCGCACACACCACCCGCCCCCGCTCCCTGCAGCTGGGAAAGGTCCGGCCTCCCAGGGCAGCAGCCCTGCCCCTTCAGAAAGTCCCCGAAAGCATTGCAGAGGGGCCTCGAAACTCCACACCCAGGGCTGGGCTCTGCTCAGCAGGCAAATGAGCATTTCTGCCTTTCCACCATATTCCTTACATTTAAGAGCGGGAGAGAGCAGCCCAGCATTGGGGCGAGGGAGGGGAGATTCCGAACTGCTCCAGCACCCGACGTCTCTGCTATTTGCATTCTGCCTCACCCCGTTTCCTGCAGCCAGGAGAGTTAATCTCCACAGCCAAGATTAGTTTATTCGATTAACTCTGCTCCCTGTAGACTATCCCGGGAGCTCTCTGCCGCGCATCCAGAACAAGCCTTACCAACCTTTTTTCTACCAGCCAGAAGATTCAATAGAATAATCTTTCTCTCTCTTGCTTTCATATGATTGGAAAATAAATTGAAAATGAATTTCAGTCATTGCTTGTGTTTTAAATACGAGATAAAGGGCTGCCCCCTGTGCCAGCCAGTTCAGTGGATGGAGGGGGCAGAGGGCTTCCATTGGGAGCAAGGCGAACGGGCTTGGCTGGGGAACCGGGGGTCTCCGGAGCAAATGTGTCAGGTTACCGACAACATTTGTGTAATTAGGCTATTCCATTTTGACTTCTTTAACCTATTTTTATTATTTTGTTTGTTTCTGGAGAACTGCAGTGTAACCATCAAAACTTGGAGTTATAAAATGAAAGCGCTCCCATCAGCATCCTGTTTCAAGATGTCTCTTAAGCCACTGGTCCTCCAGTTTGTCTGCATGTTGAACCACCTGTGAAATTTTTTTGAACTCTCATGCTTGGGTCTCAACCTCAGAATTCTGATTTAATGGGTCAGGACTGTGGCCTGGGCGTGAAGAGGATTTTTAAAGTTTTATTATTATTATTATTTTAGTTTTTAAACTTTTTTTAATTTATAAAGATTTTTTAAATGAGGATTACAATGTGTAGCCACATTTGAGAACTCTCGTCACCAACTATTCTCTCCTAACAGCAATATCTGAAAAACCCAAAGATGTCACAACCTCATTAACCACATTGTTAAGCAGGGCACCCTCACGCTCTTAAGCAGAATGTCAGAAACTTAAAGCCAACATACTAGTTCTTCTCACCTTTTTTCCTCCAGTGGGGTGTGTGCCTGCCAAGCACTAGGTGTCTTGGTGGGAATGCCCTGGGCAGACAATGACCCTGAGTGTTTGTAATGCAACATTCATACATGTGTTTATACAGGGCCTGTGTTCAGCATTTGTCATCTCTGTCACTGAAAATGATTTCCTGGGTCATAAAAATGACTATAAAGCTTGACCCTGAAGATTCAGCTTAACTATTTGCTCATGCGGGTTCAAGATGTGGTGTCAAACATTGTTAGCGGTGGCTTTTCGCTTTGACTTTGCTCAGCTTGATAACAGTGATGATGGAGAAGCAGCCACAGTTTGATGCTGGCCCAGATAGAAGGGTGGGGAGGAGCTGAGAGTCATGGTGCTGACAAGGGAGAGGAGGCTGGGGGAAGATGTGCGAATGTGGACATCACCCTGCATGGCAGCATCCCTTCTGGAATCGGTAATTCATCACTGAATAATAACGATAGGCGCGTGTGTGGTCCAAGTGTCTTCTGTGGCCCAGATAAGACATTTCTGGTTCTCACACACTGTGCGGCTAATGGTTTACACAGCCTTCCACATACATATTTTAAAATGCACTGAGATCTAATTAAAGTGGGTGGCCATACTCCTTGTAAATATTCGTTACAGCTCCAGTAAGAGAGACTCTTTCTAAACTTCAAGTAATTGTCAAATAACGATGCCTCGCCCCTCCACTGCCTCACAAAACCAGGCACAGGCTGGAGTACCCCCTAATTATATTAGCCCAACATTACTATAGGTTGCAGGAAGTATGGGGGTCACACTCAGATATTCTCAAAGAAGAATCCTATTTTAAAATTAGATTATTAAAACACTCGGACAAGAAGACCTGCCTGGATAAGTGTCAGATCAATAGCTGGGCGCTGGTGCAGTACATTCACTTTCATTAAATTATACGATTGCGTACAGTAGGTTATCATTCGGCTATGAACCTTCAGCTAAGTCACATTAGAGCCAAAATTAGCACAGGGGATTTCTTTTTAAAAATAATAATAACAAATAAATTTTAAAAGACGATAAAAAAAAATCTGAGCATGTGATTTCTGTCCCACTCAAACAAACGAAAATTCCTGAAATTGGATGTTCTCAATTCTTTTATTAAACAAAATCACTACAAACAGATTTCAAATTGTTTGAGGTTATTCTTCTAGGGTTCTTGAAGCTATTTATCCCAAGGCACTTTTTCAAGATGTGTATTTGCTGGTTCTTCCTGGTTGAGACCTCAGAAGGTGCTCCGTCCTCGATTTCCACTTCAGCCACTCGGAACTCTGCACACTCCTGCCTTCTCCTTTCGGATGTTTTATGGGAAGCCAAACGTCATCCATTTGGAATCCATGATATTTCACCTTTGGAATGTGGGATTCTTTTTGTTGGAATGGTTTAAAATAATCCTCTTCTCCACATTTCCAGTGTTTTAAAGAGGAACCTGGTCCCAAATCCATCACAGTGTAGAACCAAGAGCTCACGACATTTGAAAATCATAGCAGGACTTTCCCAGCTGAGTCCTGCAATTAAATCTGAAGTTAACAGGACCCAAAACTGCATGTTTTTAACTCAATTCTCCCATTACAGCTTTTCCTGCCATTCTTCCCCATGGAGGGGCGTGACACTGGGTCTTCTGCCTGGATGATTCGAATTCCTCATTTACAATCTCTCCCTATGGGTGATGCTACATTTAGTAGATTACTTTCTGCAGAGTGGGCATTCAATAATTGTTCCTGGGATTTATAACTTGGCCATTAGTTTTTCATCCACTGTACTAACAGTGGGAGAAACCCACCACATGTGGGTTAACAGGCCTGTGGCAGAACAGCATGGGGTCCCCCAGATTCCGCCTTCAAGCGTGGCCCCCAGGAACTCTGCCTCTCAGTTTACTGAGCCCGCTGATCCCCAAGAAGCTGCCATGCTGGGCTCCACCCTCCCACAGGGCACCGCAGCCTGGCCTCCGCCGGCCCCACCCCCATCTCCTTTCTTCTGACAAAGTACAGAATATCAATAGCATTTTAGGCTTAGAGAGTTCAAGGGTCAATCTTCAAGGTGCTTAAAGCAGGAGAAAACTCCCCAGAGACTTGAAGCCAAACTCAGCCCTCAATAGCCAGGCTGGTGTCCTTGGGGTGCGTGACAGTGACGGCATCTCCAAGTAAATAGAGGCATCGCCCTGTGAAAGCGCCAATGTTCCTCATGCTAATTAAACAAGCCAATTATGGTAATTAACTGGCACAAATGCTTAAATGGCTGTGAATCCGAGTGAAGGGGGTTACCACTTAGCTTCTCCACAATTATCCTGGTCAAAATAGATTTCTAAACAAGATCAGACTAAAATTTTTTCATCACTTTTAAAATGTATACATTGCAGCTCTTAGGAGCAATCAGTCATCCTACTTCATCCTTAGACTCTTAAAGACAAGAAATATTAGAAAGAAACAAGCAAACAAAAAAAGAGAGAGAAAAAACAACATAAGCCCAAATTTTAATATCCTGCCACACTGACAAGATGTTGTGGGATGTTATTTTTCACTTAGATATTTATTTCACTTAGAGTAATTAGAGACATTCCGTTTCAGTGAAGGTCACCTTGACTTTAGGAAGGAAACCAGGCCTGAATGATATGCTAATTAGGACACATCTCTTTGAAAACTGTCTCCGTGGCTGAATCTATATTTTTAAAGCAGGCCTGTGGTGAAAATAGTTTGCACCAAGTTCTCACTTTTTCTTTTCTTCCTAAAGAGAGTTGGTTGGTCAAGTTGATCCCTTGTTGTTGAAATTCAATCAAGGGCATTAAAGTGTAAACCAGTTGGAAAAACAAAGAGCTTTAGGGAAATTAGTTCCTTCAACAACAACAAACAAGCCCTCGGTAATCTTCTTAGAGAAATTAATGAAGGGAAAACCCCCTCGACCGGGGAGGAGAATGATCCTGTTCTCCAAGCACAGGCCTGGGAGGTTTAGAGAGAAGGTGCGAGGGAAGAAAGCTGGATTAAGTCAGACTTCAAGGAGAACACAAAGACATTTGGGGGATCTGAGAGCCCAGCGCACCCATTTTCAGATGGAAGGGTATTTTGGAGGGCCAATGGGTCCTAATCCTTTATGCAAATCTCCTTAGATTGAAGTTTGCTTAAGTGTTTTATTTCTTTGCATACAATTACCATGTGAAGCTCTGAAATGCTAAACTACTTCAAAGGGTCTCCGTGGTCTGGAGCATCTCAAGTTATCAAGCGTGCTGCATTTAATAATCTGCCTGAGTTTTCTGATGCTTGAAGGTGAAATCTCATTTTTCAGAGAGTCTTGAGGGCCTTGCAAACACTCAGAAAAAATCAACAACAACAAAAAATCCCACCACCAACCAACCAACAGAACACCCACCGTCCTGGTTACAGGCTGGAACTTGACCTTCTTTTTGTTGGTTTTGAAGTTGATAAGTAAATCTGCTATTTTTATCTTCTGATTTGATCATGTTCCTTATACTCCTTTTCTTAATTGAACATGCAAATCATAATCCTTACAATGAGCAGTCTTTTGTTTTTTAAGCTTTTTATTTGGAAATAACTTGGAATTCACAAAAAAGTTGCAAAGTTAAAAACTGTACAAAGAACACCCTTTCGCCTTTGACCAGATTCACCCACTATTAACATTTTATCCCACTGCTTTATCATTTGTGTATGCCTCATACCCACCCCCGCCACCACCAAATTTTCTTTTTAAACCACTTGAGGGGGAGTTACATACCCCCAGAGACTTCTGTGGGAATTTCCTAAGAACAGGAATATTCTCTCACATAGCCACAATGTAGTTACCAACTTCGGAAAATCTAACCTTGATACAATAACTGTTATGTAGCTTATCATCTGTGTTTCAGTTTCGTCCTTGACCCAATCATGCTCTTTATGGCATGTTTCCCCTGCAAGACAGGACCCACTGTAGGACTACATTTGGTTGTCATACCTTTTTTAGTTTGAGCAATGTTTTTAAAGTTCTATAAGTTTTAAGTATCTGAATGTTTTTAGCAAAAAAATGATTCTATTTAAGAAATTACTGTATTGTTTAATTTAGACACCGAAAGTTTACCAACATTTGTAACTGATGTTTGTGGAACAGCATCAGGAGTAACAGCAATAACTGTAAACCTTTCTTGATCACTTACTACGTGCCAGGTGCTCTGCTGAGTGATTTATGTGGACCATGTGTGAGATGGCCTGTCCCCTCCAGCCCTCCTTTTCTCTCTGCCAGCACAGAATGAAGGGGCTTCCAGAAATCTTCGGGATCCGCTGTCTCATCTCTGAGAATCTCTAATCTAGGCCTCTCTGATGTAATCTAAGACTCTCTAAGAATCTCAGCATTTGAATCCCGGTTCTGCAGTTCAGACCTGGGGCTGTGCAGGTCATGAAGGAGGCCCAGCTTCCCAGGTCTTTATCTCCAACTAGTAAAGAGACGAAGGTTAGGTGGTTTGTGCTGGGAAGAGAAATAAAGCGGGGTGGGGGTGGGGTAGAGTGGAGCGTGGGAAGTGCCATGGATATGGGAGATATGGGCGTGGTGTGGCTGTTTCATTTAGGGAGGTCAGAGAAGACCTCTCTGAGGAGATGCATTCGAAAAGAGCCCTGAAGGTAGGAAGTGATGGCGTGAACCATGTGGATATCAGGGGAACAGCAGCCCAAGCAGGGATCAGCTAGCACAAGGACCCTGTGGCCAGCGGGAGCACCTTGGCGCGTGTGATCCTCTATGAGGAGCCACTGTGGCTGGAGCATAGTGACCTGGGAGGAGCGTGATGAGAAAGGAAAGAACAGAGGTGGCCTGGAAACAGACAGTGTGGGGCCTTGTAGGTCATAGTGATGACTTTGCCTTTTACCCTGAGCGACATGAGAAGCCATCACAAGGTTCTGAGCGGAGGAATCTTTCTAAGGGTTGTGATATAGAAGCAAGTAGAAACCAGGAAGCCATTCAAAGGATGGTAGAGCAATCCATAAAACAATGGTGGCTTGGACCGGGAGCCGTGGGATGGCTGTGTTTTGAAGGTAGAACTGCCATGATTTGCTGATGGATGGGATGTGGAGTATGAAAGAGAGAAACATGTCAGACAGCTCCAAAATGTCAGGCCCGAGCTACTGGGAGGAGAGACTTGTCATTTACAGAGACGAGGAAGGTGCTGGAGATGGGTCTGGGGAGAGGACGAGATGGCAGTGGACGTCAGAAGATCCTCTTTAAACGCCAGGAAACGCCCATTAGACATCCGAGGGGCAATCGAGGTGCATCTTCTTCTCAGACTCTGAGATTTGAGTATTTGAAAGATGCGTGTTCCATTGGCCATCCTCACCATCCTCACCCCTTTTAAGGCAGATTTTTTACAAGGCATTTTCTTGTTGTCTTGCTGCATGTTTAAGGTCATGGAGGAATCAAGTCGATGAGCTGTAACTTGTGACTCTTTGGTGTGGGGGTTCACACAGGAGTTCTCGCCCTCTGGCATGAGGGAGGAGATCCAATTTTGTGGAATTTTCTCCATACAAAATATTATAGGATAAAAATCTATCTCATGTAAGTTTAGCAGGAGATGTTAAAGGGCGAGGCTGCCCTGACATGGTCCCTTGTCACTGAGGATATGAGTGACAATTCCTTGTCAGCAGGAGGGCAGGCAGGCACACTGTCTACTGGTACTTGTTTCAGAAATGCCATGTTTTGGAGTGAGCGTGTGTGTGTGAGTGCATGCGCACACTGTAGGACTCTGGTGTGGGACGTGCAGGAATCACATGGGTGGGGGGTACTCCTGGCTTTTACGGGAGTGACCCGCCACTCATTGCCCTTGTAGGCGTCACCCTGCTTTGTCCATCTGCAGCGTTGTCAACCCCTACTTGCCCCGTCCCCGCCCTGCTTATCTCCCAATTCCGGGAACCATCACCTCATCCTTTTGTACTTCTAGGCCCCTGTGCTGACAAGGCTTCTGGGCAAGGCGTAGCTTTTCAGTTCTCCTAATGTCACCCTGTCCCTCTTCCTGTTCAGCGGGTAAGAGGGGCAGGCTCTGGACTCAGAAGACCCAGGTCACAGGCCTAGTTTTTCACGTCTTAGCTGTGTGACCGTAAGCAAATTGTTGAACTTCTCTAAGCCTGTTTCCTCATCAGTAAAGTGGGGTTGATGACAATGAGACCTATCCATAGGTTGTAGTGAGGCTGAGATAAATACGGGCCACTGCTTGTCCACGTGGTGCACTTGTGGAAGATGGGAAAGGTGCTCCCTCCTTCTGGAGACTCCACCCTGCACCGGGGCAATGGCTGGTATGTGGAATGTGGACAGGATTTCAGCCCTCCTTGGTCCCTCCTGGCATCTTTCACAGGGTATTGTCTGCCCAAACCATTCACACAGGGTCTGGAAACAAAGCTATAACTTTTTGAACATGGCATGTGCTTCATGAATATTCACCAGTATTACCAGGTACTGTTCTCAAGGCAGCCCTGGCTGCTCACCCGGGATCATGGCAACCAGATTGGCTGAAGGGCCATCTTTGCCCTGCTTTCAATGGCCCAGAAAGTTTCTTCTCTGAATTCAAACAAGCTCACCCAAAATGGATGGCCGTCCCAACAGGGTACCCCACCAAGCACCCCGCCACCCGCCCTTCCACTGAGTACCAGGCGAGAGTGGGGAGGACGGAGGCGACCACTTAAACCTCCAGGAACCTAGGAGCAGCTGGTGGTATTTCTGAACTCTCGAAGAAGGGAAACTAATTTTCCCAGTTCCAGAAAATGGCTCGAGGCCTCCTAAATGCCCCCTTCAGACGGGCAGCTGGAGCAGGCTGGGAAGAAAGCTGCGCTGCGTGGGCTTCCCGAGGACCATATGGGCAACACGGCTCCTTCCGTGGCCACCCCCACCCTGCTTGTCATCCCCAATCATACTGGCTCTAATCCGTGTTTTAATTTACTCTGCTGGTGCAACACCCGTGCTGCCAGGGCAGTCCTCGGGGCCCCCTCATTCCTGCTGCTGATGACAAGGCGTATGCAAAAGGCACAATTATTCACCCACAAGGTGACAGAGAAGGCCTCTGCCTGGGAATAGGTTTCCAGCTTCCAGCATTTTCATGTCAGTCGCTCCGGCACTTGCAGTTTGCAAACAATTCTATGGAGACCTTTCTTTTTTTTTTCTAAAAAGCATTTTGATCATAGCAAGTGCCAGGACTTCAAGTGGTGGACGGCTGGCTCGCCATTGATTCCGAAGGCCCGTCTTAAGAAGGGTTGCCACACACACTCCTCCCATTCAGCTGGATTATTGGATTTTTTTTTTTAATCAAATAAGATTCTCCTCTCCCTTCTGCTTCTCCCACACCCCAACCCCCGCCTGTTTGGCCTCAAACAAAGGGAAATATGTCAAGCCCGGCCTATTAATTCGTACAGATTTGGCATTGTTTATGTTCTCATGTGGACCACATTCCAAAGCATCAAAATAAAACAGCTCGAGTGTAGCTGTCAGCTCCCGAGTCCATGATATATTTCATTTGCTACGGTCCGAGCCATGGCAACAATGCCTTTCATTTTCTTATGGCCTAAAATGATTTTCTTTCTGTGAGGGCCATTTTGAGAGAGAGAGAGAGGGAGAGAGGAAAGAGAGGGAGGGAGAGAGAGAGAGAAAGAAAGAGAGAAGAAAAGAAAACCACTTCTCTTTCCCTTTTCAGGGTATCATTTGCAATTTAAAGCTAACCTGGGGAGTGCAGGAACAATGGGGCTGCCCATAAAGTGGTCCCGGCCGGGGGCCGCATGCCAATGAGGGCGATGTCGAGCTATTTAGCTCTTTGTCCTTCCATAATATCTACTTAATGCAGTTCAATAGCAGCCGATTGTGAGCAGCATTAAGGATTCTATTAAGTTCTTCCCAAAGCCCTGCTGTTCTCCTCCAGCTGTTGAGAGCCTGGAGGTTTCAGCTGAGCCTGGAGAAGAACCTTCCGGAAAGCACCTCTGGAAAATGGGTCTTTTCCAGCCAAAGAAAGACGCCACTTGATTTCAGACGTGTGACTGCGCAGCCCAGCTCAGGAACATCTCCTGCTGCTCACAGAGCTGGTGTCAAAGCCCACCCGGCCCCACAGCTTTGAATTCGGGAGCCCCTCTCACGTTCATACATAAAATGCTTCCACATCACCCATGAAATACAATCCTCTTCACTTCAAAAATACTTTCGCAAAGCATCTTTAGACTATTTCAATCACTTTCAGCTCAGCTTTGGTGAGAATCAACAATCTACTTTGCTCTTCTGATTTATTCTGCATTGATTAGCCACAATCAGACAAGAGTCAAATTTGAGACGTGTCGACATAACCCTGCCCCATTTGATGTTTAATTAAACATTTCGTAAGTTTGATCTTGCAGGTTTTCTTTTTATATTTTGAAGCCAATACTATAACTTTATTTTCAGAAAGGAAACAATTCTATGGGCCCCCAGAAAGCGGGCCTTGGGCCAATGGATGAAAAGCTTTTATCTGCAAAGACCTTGCCTGATATTAACTCGTCATTATTTTCAGCCTGAGTTGAGTCAGCTGGTGAGCCCAGGGCAACCTTTACATCTTAATGCTCTGAGACTGCCTCTTAGGATTTTGCTGGACCAAATAGAGCCAGGTGGCTGGGTTCATGTCTTCGGGGCCTAACACAGTACCTGGCCCACAGGGGGGCCCCCCCGCTTCCCATGCAAGGATCCTTTATTGATGAGTTCTTGAGAGGGCCATCCTGGCATCCAATCTTTTTTCCTTCCTTGGATGCTAATTCCCTCTTGGGACCACCCCGCCCCAGCAGACACTCCAGGGGGTCCTCTTCTTGCTGGTGGCAGCAGGAGGGATCACAGGCAGAGCGGGCCTGGGTGGGGTGGCATCCTCAAGCTGGCTGCTCCATCCAGCATGGGCAGAGGGAGGGAGGCGGAGGCTGCGGGAGGGCCAGCCGGAGGGAGGGGCCACCCCAGGGTTCACACAGTCGGCTTGAAGAGGCAAGCACTAAGCTGCCTTTTCAACCACGGTAAAGCCCGTCCATCTGGCCACCCTAAAACTCCGCTGGCTTGTTCCCCTTGCCCAGGGCTGACTGGGCCTCCTGAAGCAGAAGTAACGACATCAATGGTGTAAACCCTGGCCACTTGAGGGTATTACATTTCATTTCATGCTTGACTTAATCAAAACTGGGGAAATGAAATGTACACCTTTTTGATGTTCTTTTCCCCGCTGTTTAAAGAGAAGAATCTTAACCCATTTGATCTTCACATGCACCCAGTAAATGACCAAATATGCCGAGCTGGCCAAAGCAGAAGGCGGCCGGTTGCCAGGCGGTGTCGGGTCACTGGGAAAGCACTTAATGCTGCGAACGAAAGTTCGGAGCCCAGGGACTTTGTTGCAAATGCAGCATTTCCCCCAGCCAGGCCGCAGTTAGGAACAGTTTAAAGGAAAAGGTGGGTTTGGGGAAATAAACGCGTCCTTTGATTTGGGGGAGGGAGCATGGGCTCACTTTGATTCGGGGGAGGGAGCCAGCTCCTACAGGTCCCTCAAAATTCCTCCCAGGCGGCACCT
Organism: Equus quagga; assembly: GCF_021613505.1. Classification (NCBI taxonomy): domain Eukaryota; kingdom Metazoa; phylum Chordata; class Mammalia; order Perissodactyla; family Equidae; genus Equus; species Equus quagga. The sequence goes on along the minus strand of NC_060279.1, from coordinate 51,061,862 downwards.
CCTCCCTGAAGACTTTTCCACCCTCCTCTCAGTACTGGTTTAGCAGGGTCTCTGGAGTCACTCTGTGTGTCCTTAGGCAAGTTACTTAACCTCTCAAGGGGCCTCAGTTAACTCATCTGTAAAGTGGGGATGATTAGAGCTGCTGTGAGGATTAAATGATACTGTGCATATAAAGTGCTCAGTGTACAGTAAACTCAAGCTGTTATTATTGTTACTAAATTTACTGCTGGCAGCTATGGACTAAATCGTGTCCTCCCAAAATTTACATGCTGAATCCCAAGCCCCAGTGCAATTCTATTTGGAGGTCAGGCTTTTAGGGAGTAGTTAAGGTCAAATGAAGTCGTAATGGTGGGGTACAAATCCTGTAGAGTTGGGGGCTTTAAAAGAAAAAAGAGAGAGAAAGAGAGATCTCTCTTTCCACATGCACACACCAAGAAAGGTCCACGTGAGGACCCAGCAAGAAGGCAGCCATCTGCAAGCCAGGAAAGACCCATCCGTCCCCAGAAACCCAACTGGCCAGCACCTTGATCTTGGACTTCCCAGCCTCTGGAACTGTGAGAAAGTTCATTTCTGTTGTTTAAGTTTCTTTTGTTACAGCAGCCTGAGCTGAGCAATGCACCAACCTGTTAGACTTCTCTGTTCTCATTATTTGTGTGTCTTGACTCCTCAATGAGACTCTCAGATTCTTTGGCGATAAGTTCCCTGACTCCTCTGGCTTTGTGTACTGGGGGCTTAGCACAGTGACTGGATACTCAAAAAATGCCTGTTAAAAACATAAGTGGGTGGACACAGTTTTGCATGGCAAGAGAGCCCTAGGCCTTTCCTTGCCCCATTTTGGCCACCTCTATGCTCTGTGACTTTGGGCAAGTCACTCACCCTCTCTGTGCCTCAGCTTCCCCATCTGTAACATATCAGGTTGGCCCGGATGATTTCCAGGCTCTCAGAGACTGCAAGTTCTGCCTTTAATCAAAGACGGAGGTGGGGAGAGTGGGATGAGGAGGCAAGTAGAGGCTAGAATGAGGCTGCTGTCCCACGCCCCCCCAGACAGCAGGAAAATGCTTAGCTATGACATTGAACTAGCAGAAAGATGCCAAGATGGGGTCACTGCGCAGCTTGAGTTGGGGTGAGAAGGATGTAGGCTGAGGACCGTGCACACACAGGTCTCACTCTGTGTCACACAGTTCTGGTTCCTATGTGCCCAGTGGGGCTGGGGAAGGGGCGCCGGCCGCCTGTGGAGAGCCAAGGATGCTGGTTCAAGCGCCTCGCAGCCTTGCACGTGGAAACACCAGGAGGCGCAGCTTGCTAAGTGCCCGTGCCCAGTCCTAAGCCCTGCCTTCTTAACTGACTCAGCAAGGGGTGCTCCGGCCTGGGGGTTCCCACCAGGCCTCCCTGGAGAGCCGGGAATGCTTCCAAGATATGCTTCCACCCAACCAGCCTTGCCTCCAGCTAATATTCACTTCCACGGACCAGTCACGTCGACTCTCTGAGCCTCAGTGTCTTCACCTCTGAAAGGAGCATCGTAAACATCCGCCTCTCCTAGGACAAGTGTCTGGTCTATTTGGGAGGCTGCTTCTCCGTAAGAGGACATCGTTTGAGCCCCGAGCTGAAAGTTTCACCAGACCCTCCCAGGCAACAGCAGCAAGTGTGCCTGAAAGAGGGGAATACTGGAAACAACCTAAATACATTGCGACACCTCCTTCAGTGGACACTCTGCAGCCATCAGATGAAGATGCCAGAGATGGGAGGGTAGGTTACCACAACAAGCTGCAAAACAACACACAGGGCGTGGTGCTGATGTTGTACAATGCGTGTGCGTGCACGTGTGTGTTCGTATCTTTGGCATATCTATGAAAGCTCAAGTTCTGGCAAGTGGACCGAGTTCTGATCTGGACTCTCAGTAGCTTCAGGACATGGGCAAGTGGCTTACCTTCACTCTTGCCTCAGTTTCCTTATCTGCAAGATGGGATGATACTGGTACCTACTAGCCTCATCTGGTTGTTATAAAGATTAAATGAGTCAATATGGAGGAAGGTTCTTAGCACAGGCTCATAACAGACATCCAGTAAAACGTGAGCTGTGATTAGTTCCAGAGAAGCATTAAAAGTCAGGCAGATACACACCCAAATGATACGCATGGTCGCCAATCATTTCTATATTACATAATCGCAAGACAGACAAGAGGGGTGGGACCTTCTTTTTTAAAGGAAGAAAAAGAACACAAGGATAGGGCAGGACTTACATCCTTTTAGTATGGAAAGATGTCCAAAATCCATTAAGTGAGAAAGTGAGCTCTCTAAGAGTCTGCACGGTGGGAGCTCACGTTGCCCATAATGCTGAAATGTTGGTGTGCACAGGGAGAAAACTCCGCAAGCCCACAGATTGCTCTTCTCCCAGTGCTCGCTTCCGGAACAGGAGGGACCACCGGGAGGCAGGCGAGGCAGCCAGAGCCCCAAAGTCCACACCCGCCCAACCAGGAGCATCACAGTTTCCCCAGTTCTGTAATCTGCATGTCCAGTGCCGTGCCTGCTCAGCAGAGCGAGGTTCTAGAAACTTTCACTTACTATACTTCGCATTTCTGCATTGTTCTAGTTATTTTGACAATCATTCTTTATTTCTGTTTGGGGCATTATTCTTTATCATAATAAATTATTGTTTAAACAATATAATTGTTTTGACAATTTTTCTTTATTTCTGTCTGTTTCTAGTTTATTTCATGATCATTTTATTTGTTAAAGAAACAGCCTGTATTTCTTTAACAGGGTGGGGTATCCAGAAAGATGTAATGCATTAATTATAATGATAGTTACTAGTATCATTTATCTGCATGGATCCTGGCTGTGCAGTTGCCGGCCTCCCTCCCTGCCTAGCTCGTGGTGCAATATTTACTCTACGAAATGACCCTTGCAGCCAGCCCTTTTTGAGCACCTTCTGTACACTGGACCCTGTGCTGTCACAGGGATCAGCTCAGTTGGTCCTGCTATAGGCCTTCCTAGTAGGGTCTGTTAGTATCTCCATTTTAAAATGAGGAAACATGGAGTTCAGAGACCTCAAGAGACTTGCTCGGGGTCGCACAGCTAGTAAGAGGTAGAGGTGGGATTTGAACCGTTGGAGTCTGGAGCCTCCGCTCTCAACAGATGCCCCACACTGCTCTGCTCAGCCCAGATCTGTCCGTGTAATGGCATCTTCAGCTACCCTGCTTTGGGGGCCACTGGCTCATTTTTTTTGATGGAGCTATGTGCAACAGGTCTTACCTGATGTGCCAAAGAGTCCAGCTACCCCCCGGAACACCCCAGCCTCTGCCTCATCCCTGCGCTGTGCCAAAGCGTGGTCTTCTCCCTTTTGTTAAGAGGCCTCATTGCTGACTTGATGACAACATTTGTAATAGATAATCAAATGCTGATATGTTGCAGGGACAATGCGTCATTTGTTAGATAGAAATGAACGAGAACACGGGTCCTCCGGAGCAGAAGGGTGGAGGGCTCCGACGCTCTCAGGGGCACAGGCTGCGCCTAAGAGAGAAGGCCAGGGGCCCCTACAGGGTCTCCTGGCGGCCGCGAGCGTCGACAGCTCTTGTGGGACAAGATACATAGTTTCTTTTCAGCAACAGGCAGATTATCGGTTACTATAGTTTCCCTAATGCTCAAATACAGCCCCGGCCTAAGCCGAGCAGAATAGGTTAAAAGGTGCCGAGTTTGGCCCGGGAAACCACATGTTGAGAATCAGACACCAAACAAAGCAAAAAGCACATCTCCCCCGTCTTTGATGTCTTTCTGAGGGATGCAGAGTGAGAAAAATACAACTGGTGCTCAGACCAGGGGCTCGATGGGCCCCTGTGACAATGGCCGGCAGAGTGGGAGCTGAGCACAATGCCCAGACAATGTCCCGAACCCCAGGCGTCCTTGGGTGCGCCGTTCGTTCACAGACACCCCGCTGGAAACAGCATTTTAGCCCCCGCTTCCTTAGTAAGTCCCTGCGGCCTCCCCAGCCTGGCGAAACCGCCCACCTTCCAAACCGGAGCTTCTTACAAGTTCCCTCCTGAGAGAGGCGACTTTGTCGTTAAAAGGCCACCGCCACAGCCACCTAAACACAGCCACCGTTTGCACCATTTTTCCGCCTGTTTTGAATTTTCCTAGATCTGCATAAACATCCTCTCTCGAGCTCTGCAGAGAGAGACGCTTTCTCCCCTCAAATAATTCATCTTTGCTCTAAAATATTGCCTCGCATATCACTCGGAGGTGACAGTGTGACGTTTTTCATAAACGGGATTAAATTAACCACTATTTATGCCGGCCATGTGGGTTTCTCCTCTTCTGCTGGGATCTGTTTATTTCATTTTGCTTTTTATTTAAATTTAGGGAGCAAGATGAATGTGCTTTCACGTTGGTAGCTCTCCATCCATCACCACCCGTCTGCATCTGGGAAAGCAAGTGTGTGGGAGACTATAAGAGCCCGAGCGAGCGAGCCAGCCGGAGCTCTGAATGTCTCTCGGTGGTTGTTGCAGCATTGTGCTTCTAGTTGTCATTAGTTCTTTATAATGTTTCATGAAAAATATCTAATTGTAACAACTGTATTCCTCCGGTGAACATATTCCTTGAATTGAAGCGCTCACAATGGCCCTAGGATAACTGTCCTTGAATTTGAGCCCTTTGTGGGCCGTCAATAGGCTTACAATGTGCTGAATTAGCGGGCATATTAATGGGCAGATGCAATAGCCGCCTTTCTTCAGCCTCAAATCTTCTTATGCAAATACCCCATGAATTCAGTTCAAAGAGCTGCCTTCAGAATGAGCCGAGCCTTCCTCTCAGAAGAGACCCCGGGAGAAAGTGACATGAGAAAAGTTTAGACACTTGTTTTGATAACTGGACGTGATCTTGTTATCATAATCTGATACTGGTCACTGGCATGGCCGGCTTGTAGGATTTGAAACCCTTAACAGAGAGAGGGGATCTTGGCCTTTGTGGGAGTGTGGACAGAGCCCTGGCAGTGAGAGGCGCAGTTCGAGCTTTCTCAAACAAAACTTCTCACAACAAAAGCTTTTATTCCGGGATAATCACCCCACTGCATTTCAGTGGTGTTGGTCAGGTGGGCACAGGGCAGGGAAAGCGAATTTTTTAAAAAATGAAAATAACCGATTCTCAAGATTACTCTAATCAGGCTGAATCAGCTCTCAGGGTCCCCACAACAGTAGTCCTAGTGTTTTCAAAGGCCCCAAAGAAAACTGAGTTCCAGTAACTTCTACCTGGCCCCAGGCAAGACAATGTCAGGACAGCTAACATTGCAGGGGCACCAAAATGGGCCAGGCATTTTTATTCTGTTCTTAGCCCTTTGTACATATTGACTCATTTAATTTTCACAAATATCCTATGAAGTAGCTGCTATTACTATCCCCATTTTACAGATGAGAAAAGTGAGGAAAGGATTGCGTGGCTTGCCCAGGCACTGAGAGGTTATTGAGCCCTCTAGGAAAAAGTGTGCTCTTGGCACAGGAGCTAGTCCAGTGGGAAATGGGAGCTCCCCCATCAGACTTCTTACCAGAAGCATCTTCGTCCCCTCCCCATGCACCTTGGGCTGAGTGGCCTGACCAGCTAAGGCTATTGGGCCAGCTGGCCCCTATAAAGTATTCTCTCCTCCTTGACACAGTTCTATGATACATTTGCACTTATAAAAATATTTTAAGGGTGAATATAGATTTAATAGTTATGCTCCTTTATAACCTAGAACCATAATTGCAATTAGAGCTGAATCCCATGGCCACATGGAAGATAAATACACTGAGATGGTACTTTACAGACTGAAAGTCAGTTACGTTGCTTAACGAGAAGTGACAGATTGTGTGGGATCATCGTATGTGGGCATTTTCTGACTATTTACACATTGTTTACTCAATTACTTACTGAGTGTCAACTCATTTGTTCCTCACGTCCACGTGGAAGAAAGTAGGCTTATAATTTCCATTTTATAGCTGAGGAAACTGAAGCCCAGAGAGGTTTAGTAACCGCCCCAAGGTCAAGGAGCCAAGATTCGAACCCAAGAACTCTGGGTCAACTCCTCAACTGCTCCACTGCCTGCCGCTCGGGGGGCTCCAGCCACCTGTGGGCATGGTGGCTGAGTGTCCCTTGATCTGCCCTGACACAGCTGCTCCCCCCGCTTGTGCTGACGCGCCTCCCCTCACCAAAGGCGGTTTTCATCCTGCTTCTGTCCTTGCTCCTCAGCTCCCCGCCTCTCTCTAGAAAAGTTTTTGGTTAATTACATTATTTCCTCACACTGTGTGTGTATGGTGTGTCTATGTATTTGTGTGTGGTGTGTGTTCATGTTTGTCTATTTGTGTGTGTTGGTGTGGTGTGTGTTTGTGTATTTGTGTGTGGTGTGTGTTTGTGTTTGTGTGTCTGTGTGTTGTGTGTTTGTGTGTGGTGTGTGTATTTGTGTTGTGTGTTTGTGTATTTGTGTTGCATGTGTGTGTTGTGTGTTTGTGTGTGTGCCTGTTTGTGTTTGTGTATTTGTTTGTGCATGTGTTTGTGCGCGCATGTGTGGTGTGGAGGATGATGGCAGAGAGGTAGAGGATAAACAGGATGATTTACCATTAGGGAGACTGAAGAACCCCAAGACAAAGAACTTGCCTAGGGTCCTGGATCTGGGTTGACCCCAAGGGCATACCCTCAGGCAAGAGACATCCCCCTCCCCAAACTTAGAACCCTGAAGTTTGTTACCGAAAAGAATCAAATAACAAAGGGTGAGACATGTCTATACTCTCCAGAATAGCATGATGATAACAATAAATGATAATAATCATCAGCACTAACTATAGATGCTCAGCTATGCCCCAGGCACTGTGCTAAGGGCTTTCTGTGGCTAATCCACTAGCCATAGATAGGACAGTTCAAAGGAGAAAAAGACACCACTAATGTGGAATAAAGGAAGCAATTCCTGGGAACACAGGGCAGGGGTGGGGAAAGTAAACGAGGAATGGAATCTTAGTCAGCTCCGGCTGCTGTGACCAAACACCACGGACTGGGGGGCTCTCACAGTGCTGGAGGCTGGAAGCCCAAGGTCAAGTACAGTGAGGGGTGGTTTCTGACGAGGCCTCTCTTCCTGCTTGCAGACGGCTGCCTTCTCGCTCTGACCCCACATGGCCTTTCCTGCGTGCAGGCAGAGGGGGAGGGGGAGAGTTCCGAGGGCTCCTCCTCTTCCTGTCAGGACGCCAGTCAGATAGAGCCCCACTCTGCCACCAGGCTCACCCTTACTCACCTCCCTAAAGGCCCTGTCTCCAAATGCAGTCACGGTGGGAGTTAGGGCTTCACCGTGCCAGTGTTGAGGGCACAGTTCAGTCCAAAATAAGCGGGGATTCTGGGTTCCCTTACTGAAGACAGCAGCATTGGCGGCTGATTCTAACAAAGGAGCTGCAAATAGGCAGACTGCTTTTGTCTGGTCTACACAGTGTTTTAAAAATGGGGAGAGAAAGCACATTAATATCTGCATTTTCAGCTCTTTTTGAAAAATCTGAACTGTGACAATACTGGGCCTGCCCTTTTAACAGCAACAACTGGTGTGTTGGTGCTTTGTATAGGCACCAAATTCACCTTTCCAAAGTCCGCACCACCCCCTATCGTGCAGACCTATAATTCCTCATTCAAAACTGTAGGGGCAGATGCGTCTCCAAATTCAGAATTTTTTAGATTTTAGAGAAGTAGTATGGTGCATATACTCCATTGCCTTACACCCCCAGTGAGGTCTGGGGCAGCACCCCCATAAACAGTCAACCAATATTTCTGTCGTAAAGTATATGTACATGCACTAAGTGGGATAAATAAAGGCTTTAGGCAGACCCTCATCTGTCCTGGGCAGGTATTGCTGCCAAAGAAGATGAGATCAGGGCAGATTTTGCTGCAAATGCCTCACGGCAAACTCCCGGCGTCCAGAGCCTTTTGGATGGGGGAGTTTCAGGTGAGGGTTGTGGCCCTGCCTTACCGCCGGCCTGCCTGGCTAGCCGGTGCTCTGACCTGGCCGGACCTCTGCTATAAGGAGTGACGTGTGGGGATGGAGGGTTTCTAAGCACAGAGGCTCGGAGGCGAGAATGCGTCGGGTATGTTTCAGGGAGATATTTATTGGTGAAACTTTAATGAAACAGATTTTCTTTAAAACACTTTTGGAAAGGGAAGCACACTTCAGAAAATCCTTCAGGATGAGCACTGCCTCGTGTTCTCCTGCGGTCCTGCCCGTGTCTAGTGGAGCTCATTTCGGGCTGTGGGCTCTGGGGATGTCAACTATAGATGATTCTGGAGAAGCCCGTGCGCACCTGGGTCTTGAGCTGAGCAGCACCGATGTCATCATCCACGCCTCTCTTTGCTCAGCCACGTGAGTTTGGTTGGGCTGAGATGCCGAAGAGTGATCAGAATTAGGAAAGTCAGAGAAGTCACATGGACCCACAGAGGGAACGAGAAACTGTTTACCATTTCATCCAGGGCCAAAATGAGAAAGTGAAAAGTGAAAAAAGAAAAAGACCCTGATTATTTCTTTATTGTTTTTCTAGAAACCAAAATCATATTACTTACCATTTAAGTGGCTCATTTTAAGATATAATTCTGGTCGCATCCCTCCCCTGCTTGAAGGGGCCCCTGCCCTCGAGGAGCTTAGATATTCGTAGAGGAGGCTGGTGAGCCAACTGCTCCCACAGCGCCTGCAGTGTATCAGGTGAGAGACTCTGAAGGCAGCAGGTCTACAGTCAGTGCCTTTCAAAGGGGGAAAACTGAGGCATGTCTACCAGAAGGATTTGCCTCCGTGCTTGATCCTGATTTGGCCACATTTAATTACATTTTAGGTGCAAATCACATGGTGCTAACTCATGTCTTCAATTTGAACACATTGGAATGTTCCCCTGAAGAAAGATAACTCCTCTGTTTGTTTGTTTCACTTGTGTTTTCCCTTGAGCATCGAGGTAGAAAGGATGCTAGGAGATGACGGTAGTGTAGCTGGCCATCTCCCCACAAGTACGTTCTGCCTTCAGAGGGGTCTCAACTTCCCCCCGAGTTTTTCCCGGAGGGTAATTGGAAACTGTGGTTAACGTAGCATGGCTTTTCAAATAGAGTTGAAAAGTTCATCAAAATGTCATTAATCTGCTTTACATAGCCTTTCTTGATTAAGTCAAACCTGTGCCTGACCGGTTATTTATGAAGCAGGGCCCTGGATGAGGCTGCTTTGGCATCCGTGGCCCGACATCAGGTTGGCTAAGGGGAATGAGCACTTCACGCTCCAGGGCTCCGAGACCTGCTCAAATACCATCACCAGCACGCCAGCCCAAGGAGACCCTGTGGTCCATGCGGGTAATTTCCCACCCACCAGCAGTGTTTGATTGCTAAGTCCAGTTGAGCATCGACTGTGTGTAAAGTATGATGGGAGATATAAATAAAATGTAACCCCTTGTCGTCTTGGGGTGACTATTAGGGAGTCGTCCCCATCCCCACTATTAGGGAGAAACTTGCGTATTTCAAACTAGCGCAAACCCACGTTTGATTTCGCTCCAGCTGTCCTCTGGAGGGGCACCGAGAGATGACCCTGGGACTGCCTTCTGAGGTCTGCTCTGCAGGGGGTTGGCAAACGAGCGAGCCCAGAACTTTGTCCTATGTCTGTGATCACAGCGATGACAGTAATGACAATGATGGCAACTACTGTATGCCAGGTACATGGTTCCAATAATATCTCAGTGAAAGAGGCATTGTCAGCCCCTTTCCTCTGGTGAGGAAACCGAGGCTCCCAGAGGTTAGTTCACCTGCACAGGGTCAAGGTTGGAGCCTGAGTGTGTGTGACAGAAAGATGTTCTGGCACTTAGTTGCCATGACTGAGGGTTTTTTTCTCTCCCAAATGAGTTTCGCTGGACAGAGAGGACATTTCTCACCCTAATTGCCCAGGCCACCTCGGCCTGTGTGATAGAATTTTTCATGACTTGGGCAGGAATCACAAAACCAGTGGCAATTTAAGAGAATGCACACGCCGCTGGGAGCCACAGGACAACATGGGATCACGGAGCCAGTGAAGACAGAACGGAAAACTCCAGGAAACATGAGCCAGAACCATGGTCTCCTAGAGGCCCCTCTGACCTAGCCACACATTTGCAGGGCTGCACACTCCTCGGGGCTCCTCAGAAGGCGGAAGCCGCTGCAATCTTGGGAGAATGCCACCCTAGGTCTGGCCTCGTGTTACTGTGGTTTCCCTGTTTGTCATGACGGCAAAAATATGGCAGGCGGGGTGCCTGGAACTTCTGCTGGTGGACTCAACACGTGCCTTTGGACAGTATTGATGTGGGTCAAGCCTTCCTCTTGGAGAGAGAGACAGAACATGACAGAAGCCATATTTCTGGAGTTTCAGAAGCTTTAGCGGCTCCTGACGGTGCTCTGGGCAAGCTGCCACCAGCACCTCGAGACTCAGCCAGATCCTGTTTTATGAGTTTCTAGGTCCCCCAAAGACATCTTTATTAATATCTGACTCCAGAGTGTGGCTGCTTGGGGTCAAGTTTCCCATATCTCTCTGACATATTCCACAGGGAGCAGAAGAATGCATAGGCACTCCTGAGTTTGGGTTTTTTTATGGTTTGAGATTCCTGCCTTCTTCCCTCTCCTCGTCCTCCTCTCCGTGCTCCCTTCTTCTTCTTCTCCTTCTATATTTTAAGTATGTTGCTTGGTTTCATATTATAAAGTAAAATGCATCACCCTAATACCTCAGCACCTCCCTCCCTGCCTGGGGGGCTGTTCTTTAGATACTCCACCTTCAATGAGGTCATTCTGGCTTTTAATGGCTGGGCTAGGCTTTATTTGTGAGGGACAAAAACCCAATCTGAACTGTTGAAGCAAAAACAGGAATGTATTTATTGGTTCACGCAGCCAAGCAGTCCTGGGTGGGGCTAGCTCCAGGCTGAATCTAGCATCAGACAATGTTGACAAGATCTGGTCTCTCTCCTCTTTGTTGGCCTCTCTTCAGACGGGCTCACTCCTTAATTTGAGCAATGGTTTCCAGCGTCCCTGGCTTATATATTCCTGCCTCCACCCCTTCCTTCTCCCTACAGTCAGGGCCCGTCTCTAATCAGCAGATTGGGTCATATGCCCATCTCTGAACCACGTGGTCAGAGGAGGGGATATGCTGATTGCTTTATGCCTGGGTCACATCTCCTCTCTGGCACTTGAGGTGGGGATGGCTCCTCCCAAGCCACATGGACTGAGAAATGGAGCCAGGGGAATCCTCAAAAGACATATAGATTTTTGTTTTCAAAAGAAAGACAATCATTATCCAAGGTTAGCATGTTTCTACCAAAGATCCAACGTCCTAAAGCAACTCCTTGAATGAACAACTTGCAGATCGTATGCCTGGTCTTGGCATTCCCAGTACCAGAGAGATGGAACATCGTGGAAGGAAATAAATTTGCCAGACTCTTTCATTGCAGAAGCTCTGCAGCCAGCAAGGATGGCCTTGCTTCAATGTCATTTTTAATCAATATACAAAATATCCTTCTAGAACATCCTTATTGGCCACCTTAGCCACTAACTCATGTTTCTGTGAGAAATGGAACAGGTTGGGCAGGTTGCTGGATTTTTCCCCTGATCTCAGGAAGCTTTGTTGCTTTTTCTTCACTTAGCAAGGGAAACTTTCTCTGAGTGTAAAATGTATTTTTTAAAAACTTTGAGTTTTAACAACTGAAAAGTCTAATAGGCAGTACCATACACTGACAATAATGTTTTCCACCTGCATGGCAATTTTTACCTTTGAAGTGCAGTCACATCCATCATTATTTGTGATCAGTGGGTCTCAACCAGGGACAATTTTGTCCCCCAGAGGACACTTGGCAATGTCTGAAGACATTTTTGGTTGTCACAACTCAAGACAACCCATCAGGAGGGGGTGCTACTGGCATCTATGGGCTCAAGGCCAGGGATGCTGCAAGACTTCTGACCGTGCACAGAACAGCCCCTACGACAAAGCGTGAGCTGGCCCCAAAAGTCCATAGAGCTGAGGCTGAGAAATCCTGGTTTAGACCCTCACAACATCTCTGTGGGGAAAGTGGGACTGGTGACATAGTATCCTCATTTGCCATCGCCCAGAGAAGTTGTGTTAAGTAGGAAAGTATTTGGCTCCAAGAAACAGAAAATCCAACCAATAGTTCCTTAAATAAACACACATTTCTTTTTCTCAAATAACCAGAAATCCAGGAGCTGGCAGTTGCTGATGTTTATGTCCTCAAAGAAGCCACCAGAAACTTTGGCCCTATTTCTCTTCTCTGTCATCCCTCCTGGGCTACCTTTCATCTTCATGCTTGTCACCACGTGGTTGTAAGCCAGCTTCCGCAGCTCCCCAAATCATGTCTGCTCAAAGCAGGAAGAAGGGAGAAAAGGCTTGGCACCAGCCACCCCTGTAGCTTTTTCTCAGGTGATCAAAAGTTCCACCTTCTTTGCATCAGACTTCTGCTTACACGTCATTGGTCAGAGCTGAGTCACATGGCCACCTCTGCAAAGGACGCTGGGAGAGGAGGAATCAGCTTTCCAGCTGTATCATGGGAGACGGCAAAGAAGGAGGAGTAGGAATGAGTGCCAAATTAGGCAGCAATGGCGTCCACCACCGCGGATTGAGAGCTTGCTCAAGACCCTGCAGCCAGCCCGTCCGTCCAGGACTCCAGTGTCCTGCTATCCAGTTCTGATGGAATTTCACTAGGCTGTGTCAGGGTTTTTGTAATGACAGTCTTTCCAGACAGGCAGTTTGTCGAACACAGAAAAAGAACTCGCTCTTTAGAAATTCCACAAGTTCCGTTTAGCTGACCAGAAATTGTGCTTACATCCCAACTGCCTTTGTACCCAGAAATCCTGGGCCTGTTCATAACTGCAAGACTATTACTGGTAATAATAGCAATAATTCAATCCCAATAGTCCTGCAAAATAGCGGTGTGTCTTGGATCTCAGATTTAAGAAGCTCAAAATAACCGAAGTGTAAAATCCCAAACAAATGGGCTACCTGGAAACTCTCTGGGTAGAAATGAAATATGGAGACAAACAGGGGCTACTTACAGACCAGGATTTTTCAGCCACAGTCCATTAGCAGGGGGCAAATTCAACTTAGTGTGCCATGACCGGCCTGAAAAACTATGAAATAGAATAGTACAGAAAAGATAGCATCAGAGTGTGTTGCATGCAGAAAGGTCACTATGGTTGTGTAACTTTTGTTTCAGGTGTGTGTGTGTACCACACTGCCACGTAAATGTGTTTTCCAGTGTGGGCCACAGTCAACAAGTTTGAAAAGCACTGTAGCCCCATCGTCCAGAACAGAAAGGAGACACGAGCAGAGGCAGACGCTGCCCTCTTACGAAGGCTGATGCTCCATCAACTTAGGCCATTAAGGAATTGTCCTTCTGCTTCCTAATTATGTGGAGAGCCTGACTGAAGGGGGCTTTGCACCGATCGAAATAACCCTCCTGCCACTCTCTGTCTCCGGGCTGAGTGGCGGGTCAGCCCTGGCACCCCCACAAGCCGGCTCCGGCTAATTAGAGCAGCTGCTCTCCCGAGACAGCTCTTGCTTGGTGCTACAATTCCCTGGAGTCTGTCTTCTGTGGCACCTCAGACTCGTGGCCTGAAATACCTCGTTGCTTGCCTCCGAGTGGTGATGAGCTCATGAAATGTGCAGGAGAGAGACAACTGGTGATCTTGCTACCTTCTTTGTTAAAATTGGGGTGCTGTGTGTTTGGGGTTCAATATTCATTTCTCCCTGCCTCTGATTTGAATCTATTTACATTAAGAGTAAGTGGATTTAAAATAGCCTGTACCCCAGCATCTTTCTTGCTTGATTTAGAGATGCCCCTTGTGCTTCACCCAGACACTACTTTTCTTCCCTTCGACATTTCTAATGCAAGGCAGAGAGGGGAGGAAAAGAGCAAGCAAGACAGACTCCTTTGGGGGCCAACCAGTGGCATAGTGGTTAAGTTTGCACGTTCTGCTTCGGCACCCCAGGATTTGGGGGTTTGGATCCCGGGCACGGGCCTACACACCACTCATCAATCCATGCTGTGGCGGCATCTCACATACAAAATAGAGGAAGACTGGCACAGATGTTAGCTCAGGCACAATCTTCCTTATCAAAAAAAGAAAAAAGAGATTCCTTTGGGATCCCACCAATATTCCTTACCAGTGGCTCTAGGTAACCCATAAGAGGAAGAAAGTCCTTTGGACTTTAATTCAGATGTTTTAAATGACTCCTGCCTCATATGGTTCTTGCACCCACAAAAAAGTAGTCATAGTAACCATCTAGAAAATATGCACCTTGAACTTGGTTTAAGATCAGCAGACCGCAAGTATCCTATGCTCCTCTGTAACCTTAAGTGGCCTAATTAAAGTCTACACACTAAAATCAGATATATTAAAAAATGTCACTTTATGTATTTTCTATAACTGACCTCGTCGATTGCATGTCTTCCAGCCTAGGAGAGTCGCTTTGGCGCACCTATGAAATCCATTCAGAGCTCCTGACAGGGCTGTTTCCTCGCTCTCCGATATCTCTCCTCTCCCCTGTCATTTCCAATATGGCGCCTGGCTACGGGGAAAGCTTACACAGCCCGGCAGGCAGGAGAAGGGGCTATTGACCCTTGCGTTATTCTCTAGGGCTTCACTAAGGGGTCCTCCAGCCCACTGCAGGGTGACCTGGCATCTCAGTTTGGCATCTGGTGGTGTGGTCCATTCCTTCTGGTCTAAGGGACATCGGGCTTGAGCCCACTGCTGAAGTTTTTGGCCATGACTCTAGTTATGAAGTCCACTCTCTGGGGCTGCCTCATCTCAACCCCTGGTTTCTCCTGGCTCACTGTTTCCCACAACTTCTCTACCCCTTCACTATGGCATGTGGGAATTTTGGGGGCCCCAGCATACTTGCACTGGCTATGGGCAAGCAAGAGCTCTGCCTCACACCTCTCCACCTTGACGATGTCCTTGGATCATGCTGTTCCAGGGTGGGCATGACTGTGCCTGGTCAACCCCAGCCAACCGAAGGGACGCTCATGCTGCCTGTCAGACAGAAACCTCTTTGACACCACAAGTGCCATCCTCTCTAGGCTCTGTGTATAGAAAGCTCTATGTTCACCCTCCAAGCCAGCACTTGACATACAAAAGGGAGTTTTGAATGCCCCCTTTTTTCCCCAACAATGATTCCCATCTCTCTATACACTCAAAACTGTCTAATTTGAGACACAAAGTTATCAGTGATCTCTTTATCTTTTCCTTCTCCTGCGTGAAACAATGAATTCAGAGATGGGGGAAACCACGGAAAGATGAGTAAGTAGACATCACTGATTGTCATGCAGAAGGCATGTTGGCATCCCTGCTTATCATGCAGAGGGTAGATTCGCTTAATTTCTTAAAATAGTTTTCACATTGAAGCTGAGCAATAGTATGTGGGGTTTTATCTTACCATTCTCTCCACTTGTGTACATGTTGGACTTTTGCCCCCATAATAAAGAATTAAAAATAAATAAGTAAAAATACATATTCCCATCACGCTTAGAGACGTCATCCATCACCAGGTTGTAAGCTGAGACCATCGACTTCAACTCAGTAGCGGGCAGAAGTCTGCAGCCAGAGTTTGGGTTGGAAGTCGTCACAGCTCTGTTCGAAGCCACTGGTGGTTCCTGCTTCATTAAAATAACAGGGGAAGCACCTAATTTAGCCAGATTTAATTTTCAACTTTTATAATTCATTTAAAATTTGATCAAGGAGTTAATTTATGACAAGGGCGAGGGGTGCCTTGCCAGCTCATCTGGTGGGCAAAGGCATTATAACTTAATTTATGGTTAAGGCAGCTTGTTATAATTGAGTGCAAAAAGGTGGTTTCTCATCTGGAGTTTGGAGGCCCGAGGTGAGTGGAGGGAGGAGTGGGTATCCCAGGCTCTCAGTGGAGAGGGGGACGTGGGTGGCAGCGCACGCAGCTGCAGAATATTTGACGAGGGTACATTTTGATCAAATGTCATCAAGCAAAAGCTCGTCAAGGGGCTAAGGAACTTGTTATGGCAGCTCCACATCCAGGACGCCCAGGGCTTCTCCACGGCCCTCGGGGGATGGGGGCAGCTTCTGGAGCAGGGCAGGAAAATGCAGCTGGCATGTCCACCACGTGATGAGTATGATTCGCTTCATGAGATGTCACTGGACAAAGCTCAGAGGTGCTCCCCAGAAGGCTGCGAAGCGCAAGGCTTTGGATTGGTTCCATAGCTCAGGACAGAGCTGGGGGCGGTGGTGCGTGTGCATGTGTGTGTGCGTGTGTGTGATTCCATGTATGTGTATGCATGAACACGTGTGACTGTATTGATGTGGAGGAATGTGTGTATATGTGTGCGTGTGTATCTGTGTGCAAATGTGTATACTCTGTGGACATATTGTGAATGCAGGGGATATGCATATCCACCTGCGGTTGTGCGTGCCTTCTGAGTGGATGTGGAGAATATGTGTACGTCTGTGAACATATGTGCAGATGTGGAGACGTGTATAGCTGTGAATGTGTGTGTGTCTGTCTGTGAATGGGGGAAATTTGAATCTATCTGTGAATGTGAGTATGTTCGTGGGAATACGCATATACTTGTGGACGTGCCCCTGTGTGTGTAAATGTGGGGAATGTGTGTACAGGTATGAATGTGTGCATCTGCATGTATGAATGTGGGGGAATGTGTAACGTCTGTGGATATATGTGTCTGTATGCGTGGGAATGTGGGGGATGTGTGTATACCTGTGCATGTGTGTGCGCGCACATGTGTCTGGGGGGGGTGTGTGTCTGTGTGTGCTAGTGTGAACATGGGGACGTGCGTCTCTGTGTGTGTGTGCTTATATGTACACGCACATGCACGTGCCTATGAGCTTGTCCACTGCAACTGTGCACAGCACCCCAGGGCAGATACGGTGGCTGCCGCCTGAGTCTGGTCCTGGGGTTTCTCCGACAGGTTCTTGCCCTTTCTTCCTCACTCACAAATATTTGTGGAGCCCCTTGTAAATGTTGGGCCCTGGGAACCCTGTGCACCCAGACCGTGGACAGACATCCTCTCTGCATCCTGAAGCTTCCTTCAAGCCCCAAGGCCAGCTGTGCCCTGCGTCGGCCTCCCAGGAGACCAGGGAGCTTGGCTGATGTGGGGAGCGTGGGCTCCAGCGCCCTCAGAAAGTCAGTGATGTTTGTCTTCATGCTGTTCCCTCCCCACGGGCGCCAGTGCCCTCCCACTTCTCAGTTTCATTGGGTCACTTGTCTGATTAGCATGCCAATAATGTATAACCTATCTGATCAACGTATAGCAGTAAGGGGTTACTGTTACATCGTTAAATATAAAACATAACTTCAGTGGAACCCTTGTTCTGTGCCTGGCTCCATACCTAGGACTCAACAAGCATTGTCTCATTTAATCCCCAACTATCCCACAAGCTAGGAATTATTATCTCCATTCAGCCAGGAGGTAGTCGAAGCCCAGAGGGGTGCAGTGACTTGCTCAAGGACACACAGCTAACATGTGGCCACACAGGGATTTAAAATCACCATTGTCAAACTCTGAGGCCCCCACCACTGCCTGGGGTCCTGGGATTTCGTACGAGGCCATCACGTAAGGCTCTCCCAAATCCACCCTCGCTGACCTTCCCAGTCCACTCTGCCTCCCGCCCATCCAGAACGGCTTAGGCTTCCCACTGTTTTCTCAGCATCCCCCACCCTGGGCCAGGACTTCGACTAAAGGCGCAGGGGATTCCTCTGGGCAGCTCAGCAAAAGGTTCCCCATCGGGGCAGCTGCAGGCTGGGGGTGAGGCCTGGGAGCGGTGTGGGGCCAGCTCCAGCTCACACTCACTTCTCTGCAGGCATCCTTGTGCAGCAAGCGCCCTGCACGCCGAGTGTGGCAGCCCTGGCCTCTGCTCACACGGCCCCGCTCCTGGCACACCCTTATCCTGAACTCCCACCAGTGCAAACCACACGCGTCCCCTAAGGGCAGGCTCAGCTGCAGTTTCCTCAGGCAAGTCTTTTTGACTTCACGCTGGCCCTCTGGATTGAGGGTCTCTGTCCCCACTTTTATACATCTCTCAGATCACTAACTTTCCACCTTGCTTTACAGTTCTTTGGAAGTGAATCTCGGTCTCCCTAGCAGACTGGAAACCAAGACTTGTTCACCTTTCATCCACCACCATCAAGGATTAGATTATCACCATGGGATAGTTGAGGATTAAATGAGACAATGCTTGTTGAGTCCTAGGTATGGTGCCAGGCACAGAACAAGGGTTCCACTGAAGTTATGTTTTATGTTTAATGATGTAACGATGTAACACCATTACCAGCGTGCCGGTAATTCTACTGGACAGCTTCCTATGCGTTTGGCACTGTACTCAGTGCTTTACCAGCTTTATTCATATTTAACCCTCACTGCAACCCTGAGAGTAGAGACTGTTATCATCCCCATGTTACAGATGAGGAGACTGAGGCTCAGAGAGGTTCAGGCACTAATCCAAGATATACAGCTACTAGGTGGCAGAGCTCAGGCTCAAACTGAAGGATCTGTCTGGTTCTAAAGTCATTGCATTTCGCCACTATTTAGCACATTCTCAGCAAAGTGTTGATGAGTGAGAGTTTTTCTGGGGATGTTAACACTTTAAAAGAGGACTGAGGACAGAGAGCAATGCTTAACCCAAAAGAGTGAATCTAGAGGTGGGATGGCAGGCACTGTGGATGGGCTTGGAGACAGAGATTTGGACCAGAGAGGCCGTTTCAGGGCCCTCCAAGCACAGCACACAGGGAGCTGCAGCGTGCCAGGCAGGCCGGGTCACACTCTCCATTTCTGGAGGCCCTTTTAAGTTCAGATGCTGTGACAGAGAGGTATGACAGCTTCCTCCAATGTGATCTGGGCCAGATTTCAGCCATTCCATTGCATTTAACGTAGCTGTGGTGTTATAGCCATGTGCGCTGTCGCCAGCTGCCCAGGCTCCTCTCCCCTGGGCCTCAGGGCAAAGGGCATATTAAATAAATCTATTACATGAATCAATGAGACGGTCTTGGGCATCATCATTTCAGCTTTGAAAACAGTGGAAGAGGAGCGGAGTTCTGGAGATTTGCCCCCTGAACATCTAAAGGAGCGAGTGTCTCCAGGATGCAGAGCGGGAGGGAGGAGGGTATTACCCTGAGGGTGGCTCTCACCATGCTCCTGGAGGCCCCGGGGCCCAGGTATGTGGTTCTCCCTTTCCTAGGGACTCAGAATCCGCCACGGAGAGCACGGACAGCTCAGGAAACATGAGCCATGGTGACCAGGTCACTCTGCCCAGGTCTCCTTTTCAATCCTCTCCTGGGTTTTTCAGCCTCAGCACCTCTGACACTTGTGGCTGGGTCATTTTTTGTTGTGGGGTAGTTCTGTGCGTTGTAGATGCTTAGCAGCAAACCTAGCCACTACCCCCTAGAGGCCAGCAGCAAACCACCCCTCCTCAGTTATGACAACCAAAAACGTCTTCAGAGATGGTCAAGTGTCCCCAGGGTGGGTGTGGGGTGAGGGGGTGGGGGTGGCCGAGTGGCCCCTGGTGAGAATCACTGCTCTAATCAGAACTCTAAAGGATGGAGCTCGGGCCTCCCCAAAGAGAAGAGCGGAAGGACGCGATGTAGGCATCCTTGTCCCTGGAGGATAGGGAGCCTGGGAAACGCCCTCTTGCGAGAGCCAATTCTCCTTTCAGTTACACCAAGGTCTCCCTGTGGGTCCCTCTGTGGTGGGTGGCCGGGGGCATTCAGAGGTTGTTTGTCATGATGTTACCACCTGGGCAGCCCCAACAACACTTCCTGAACACCTACTGTGTGCTGAGCACCCATGCACTCAAGCCTTTTGGTGCTTCTTGTGGGTTGGGCTTTGGAAGGACAAGGGCAGAGCTGTTCTAAACTGATGCACCCTTGGAAAACCAGACAAAGAGTGGAAAAAGGAATAAGAATTAAAATAACAATAGCTGAGATGTCCTGGGCAGGTTTGAGGGTTTTTACAAGTTTGATCCCCTTCAAGGCTCACCAAGAAAATCAAGGAGGAGACGTGTTAAGAAAATTCCCCATGGGGCCGGCCCTGTGGTGTAGTCATTAAGTTTTCGAGTTCTGCTTTGGTGGCCTGGGGTTCTCCGATTCAGATCCCGGGTGCAGACCTACGCACCACTCATCAAGCCATGCTGTGGCAGCATCCCACATACAAAATGGAGGAAGATTGGCACAGATGTGAGCTCAGGGACAATCTTCCTCACCAAAAAAATAAAGAAAAAGAAACTTGCCCAAGGTCACACAGGAAGTAAATGAAGGAGTTTGGCCTTGAACCCAGCTGGACTGAGCTCCAAAACCTGTGGGGATTTCTTTCTTCCCTACAAAAGGGCTGAAGGAATAATGGTGAAAGCCATGTACTCATTACCTAGATTCTACAATTAATATGTTGCTATACTTGCTTTATCACATATCCATCCCCAATCCACCCATTAATCCATTTTATTTACTCTTATGTACATGCATTTCAGTGTAAGTTGCAGACATAAGCACACGTTATCCTAAACATATCAACCTGCATATTCACTAGGGTTTAATATTTGTTTACATCTTTTTAGATAAAATTTACATCCATGAAATGCATAAATTTCAAGCATGGCAGTGCACGAGCTTTGACAAATGTCGATACCTTCGTAACGCACACCCCCATCAAGGTAGGGCACCTCACCAACTCCCATCTAAGTTCCCTCGTGCCTCAATGTGGTTTTAACTTGCATTTTCCTGACTAATGATATTGAGCACTTTTTCATGCATTTATGGGCATCATAAATTCTCATTTCCTTTGTAAAATATCTGTTCAAATTTCTTATCCTTTAAAAAAATACTGAGTGGCTTGTCTATTTGATTTTGAGTTAGAGGCATTCTTTACGTAGTCTCCATACCAGTCCTTTGACAGATGTATATTTTGGAGTCTGTGGCTTTACCATTTAGGAGGTGAGGAGCCTTGGGGTGTTCAAACTGCTCATCCTGATGTAGGAGACACTTGGCGTTGGCATCGGTCAGATCCCCTCTCCCCTCTGCACCCCGACCCATGGCTGGGGAGACCACCAAGCTGAAAAGTGCTCTGCACACTCAGGAATAGATGAGATGAGAGAATACAGAGCTGGAAGGAAGAGAAGGGAGAAGAGGACATGGGGAGAGGGGCAGGAGAGAAGTCGCGTGGAGTTAAGCTGTGGAGGCTGTGTCCCACATCCCGCTATCCGTCTCCGGGATGCAGCTTTCACCTCATGTGGAGGTGTTGCAGACTCTTCTGTGTTGCGCCCTGTAGCCTTGGGATCTGTGATCATCATTTCTGCTGCTCAACAATTATTTCCTGCCCTCCTCCTTCCTAAGACAAGAAAGGATACATTTCTTTAACTCCTTTGAAGTTAGCACGGCCATGTGACTTGCTCTGGCTGGTGAAACGTGAGCAGAAGTGACTTCTGAGCAAAAAATTGAAGAGCCTGTACAATTCTTGCTTCCCATGTTCCCTTCTTACCGCTGTGAATCACAGTAGTGGGGTCTCTGAGAGATCACCATGAGCACAGCCCCCTGCCGACATGAGTTAGAGACGTAGATTAGTAGGAAATCAACTTTTGCTGAGATTTTGTGGTTGTTTGTTGCTGCAGCATAACCTGGCCTATCCTCACTGAGAGAGGATTGCTTTTCCTTTCTCTGGGCTCCCCAAGAAGCACAATGGGATTTATATAATTCTGCTCTTTCTTCCCTCATCTTTAGACATATGCCTTCACTATTCTGTGAAATTGATAGCCTGCTTATCTTACAGCAAATGAATAAACATAACAGTTGGAACTTAATCTTGCCATTAAGCCTCTTCTCTCCTCTTGGCCTTTGTTTTAAGCAGCAGGAAAGTGGTTTGATTTTTAATGTATGATAACCAGACAAGCGAATTAGGGCAAATTTTAATTCAAGCAATAACAAACAAAAGTTAATTCTGTTTTGAGATAGGGATGAAAGAGTATAGAAACCATGTGAACTTACAGCTCCTCGTGGGATCCTAAAAGGGTTTGCACGGGCAAGCTAAGCAGAATCTTCCCAGAGAAGACAGGAGCCAGGAGAAGCCAGGTACCCAGCTTAGGACAAGATTCTTGGCTGAGATTCATGAGGCTCGGGATTCAGATCAGTCACAGACAAAGAAGGATCCGTCAGCCAGAGCTGAACGCAGCTTCCTCTCCTCCAATCAGGCCCCATAGTCATGGCTGATATTTGTCAGCCAATCCTTGACCGTTAATGATCAGCAAATCCATAACTTCCCAGGTTGATGTGTCCAGTTTCAAACTAATGGCTCATAAAGGTTTTGGACTCTTTCACTTATGAAAGGGGTGTTTCCAAAGGGCCTAGGACTTAGCTGTGGGAATTCAGGAGTAAATACAAGTCAAGTTGATTCTACACAATTCAACAAATATTTATTGATCGCTTTTACAGCGACCAACAATCACCGTTCACATACGAATCTGCCCAAAATAAAGTAAGTGGGGTCTGGTTAAACCCCAGGGATGAGAAGAGTCAACAGAGCAGTGTTTCATCAGCACCTGCTCACGGATCAGGCTTCTCCTTCACTCCGGAGCAGCGATGGCAGCAACGCATCAGAACTTGCGGGATCCGAATGCAAGCAGCGATGTTTTCAATTGGGATGGCAATTCGCACTCTCCCTCAGCCTGGCTTCTCTCAGGAGCTTGGCCTCTGGACCTAGGCTCATTTTTGTGGCTATATCAATATCCTTCGTGATGGCCCAGCTTGGATACAATGGATAATGATCTGCTATTGTGATTACCACTCATTTTGCAATTTTATTTCAATCAGAAGAGTAAGGCTTAAGGGTGTGGTCCTACCCAGCTCCCAAAGGCTGAGGTCTTAATTCCCTGGGCTGGGAGCCCCTGATGAACACACATGGAACTGATTTAGGGGCCAGACGGCCTAACGGTACAGAGAATTACACTAAAGAAACTGGCTGCTCTGCCAGCCTGTGTTTCTAGACTGTGCACATGGCTAACAGCATGCAGTCATTACTGGTGCCAGACACGGCCGAAAACTCTATCTTTAGTATCTCATTTAGTCCCCACAGCAGCCCTATGAGGTGGGGGTTAGTTTTCCCTCATTTTACAAATGAGGAAACTGAGCCACAGAGACTCAGTGCCACTGAACTTATAAACGGCAGAGTCATGATTTGCTCTCAGTAAATCTGACACTGCCATCATCACTAAGCCTTAAGAAAATTGCACCATGGCCGGAGCAGAAAGAGGTGCGTTAAGAGGGTTGCAGGCTTCTAGACAAACTGCGGTGAGATAAAGACAGCCAGGCAGGCCCGCTGAGCACCCAGGCCCTGGGTTCTGCGAGAGAGGTAAAGGGACACTAAAAAATAACCCAGGGGATTTAAAAATTATTATACAGTAAATAACCTCCAAGATTCAGTGTAAAATGAAAAGGGAAAACCATAAAACAGTGTGTGTAGTGTGAATGACGTCTTTGTAAAAACAGGAGCGCTATATTTAGCTGTATATAAACACGAAGAAAAATGCAGAAAGTCACTGGAAGGATGTGCACAAAATCGCGTTTACCTCCAGGAAGGGACGCAAGATGGGGTAGACAGTGAAGGGGGACACTGTCCTCTCAGCCTGCGGAACTGTGGTTGGTTCCGACGTTTTTAGAGCAAGAATGTGTTCAGGTATTATTTATATACTTTAAAACGCATATTTGTATTAAGAAAATACTCAGTGTTGGCAAGGATCTGGATCACCGGGATTTGATTGTAAAATGACGCAGCTGCTTTGGAAAAAGAGTGTAGCAGCTCGTCAAAATATCAGACTTAGCTATCGTCTGACCTAGCACTTCCACCCCAAGCCTGTACGTGGATGTTCATAGCAGCTTTTTTCATAATAGCCAAAAAGTGAAAACAACCCAAATGCCCATCAACAGATGAACGGATAAAGAAAACAGCTGTGCAGTGGAATATTATTCAGCCATAAAGAGAACGAAGTGCTGACACAAGCTCTGACATGTTGCTTGAAGACACTGTGTGAAGTGAAATAAGCCAGTCACAAAATACCTCGCACTGTGTCATGGCATTTATACGCAATGTCAGAATAGGCGGGTCTATAGAGGAGTAGGTAGATTAGGGGTTGGGGGTTTCGGGATGGGGAGTGACTGATAATGAGTATGAAGTTTCTTTTTGGGGTGATGAACGTGTTCTAAAATTAGATTGCCATGATGACAGCACAACTCTGTGAATATGTGAGAAACCACTGAACTGTACCCTTTAAAATGGGTGAATTCTGTGGCATGTGAAATATATCTCAATAGAGTGGTTATGTTAAAAATCTGTACAACGTACTTTATAAATTGTGACAGTATAACATTTTTAAAGACCATCTTCAGATTATAAATGAGATACCTTTATCGTAAAACATTTAGAAGACATGAAAGGCATAATTCAGAAAATAAAAATCACAGCAGATTTAAAAATGTATAATAAAATGACACATACTCACAATAGAAATTTGGAAAATATAGAAAGGTATAAGAGGACAGCGGAGGCTTTCTTCCATCTGAAACTCCAGGGCCTCTCTCCCATGATAACCAGTTTCATCAGCTTCATATATAAGCCTCTAAAACTTTTTTGTGCATATACAAGTGTGCAAAGCACATATATATATATACACAATTTTGTGTGCGTGTGTCTATGTATATATAGTCGTGCACCACATGAAAAGGTATCGGTCAACAACAGATCGGACATACGATGGTGGTCTCTCATGAGTGGTACAATCTGGCCTAGGTGTGTAGGCGGCTAGGTTTGCGTAAATATACACTCAGATCTTTGCACACCCACAAAATAGCCTAACAACGCATTTCTCAGAAGTATTTCCCACATTAAACAACACGTGACCATATATCCTTTTAAAATAATTCCACAACACGCTCTATTGTGATTCTTGACTTCTGAAAGTGAATGATTCATCTTATAGATCTTTCGACATCAACATCTATGGATCTAGTTGACCACTGTAACAGCTGCATAATATTCCACAGTGGATTGGCTATTCTTTTCTTGCTGGTTGTCTCCCATGTTTTGGTGTTGCTGACACCATGGCCTCCAACATTGAGCGGATCATCCGTGGGATGATTTCCTAGCGGGGGACCTCCAGGTTATATGTAAACAGGGCACGAGAGACCTGGTAACCCGTGCCCTCTCTAAACTTTTGTTTTGTCTGGATTTAAATAGCTAATTCATCCCCAGGGTACAAAATTCAAAAGCACAACAGGGTACAATTCTACTGCTGGGTGTTTATCCAAAGGAAACGAAAACACTAAGTCAAAAAGCTATTTGAACCCCCGTGTTCATAGCAGCGTTATTCACAATAGCCAAGATACGGATGCAACCAAGTGTCCATTGATGGCTGAATGGATAAAGAAAGTGGAATGGAATATTATTGGAATGTATATGCAATGGAATATCATTCAGTCATAAAAAGAAAGAAATCCTGCCATTTGCAGCAACATGGATGGACCTTGAAAGTGTGTATACAGATGGCCTCTGACTTAAGATTTTTCAACCTTACGATGGTGTGAAAGCCACACTCATTCAGTAGAAACCATACTTTGAACTTTGAATTTTGATCTTTTCCCAGACTAGTGACATGTGGTACCATCCTCTGTCCTGATGCTGGGCAGTGGCCGTGAGTTGAGCTCCCAGTCACCCAGCCATCATGAGGGTGAACAACCGATACACTTACAACCATTCTGTGCCCATACAGTCATTGTGTTTTTCACTTTCAGTACAGTATTCAATAGATTACATGAGATATTCAACACTTTGTTAGAAAGTGGGCTGTGTGTTAGCCGCTTCTGCCCAACTGTAGGCTGATGTAAGTGTTCTGAGCACACGTAAGGTAGACTGGGCTCAGCTAGGATGAACCTGAGAGACTTAACCAAGTAGGCTCGGTGTATTAAATGCCTTTCTATTTAATGATATTTTCAACTTACAATGAGTTTATTGGGACATATAACCCTATTGAAAAATCAAAGAATTTCTGTAAGGCTAAGTGAAATGTCAGACAGAGAAAGACAAACATTGTATGATCTCACTTATATGTGGAAACTAAAGCAAACAAACAAACAAACAAAAAATGCCTAAACTTATAGATACAGAGAACAGACTGGTGGATGTTGCCAGAGGCAGAGGGTGGAGGTGTGGGTAAAATGTGTGAAGGGAGTCAAAAGTTAAAACCTTCCAGATATAAGATAAATAAGTCCTGGGCATGTAATGTACAGTGTGACGAACCATAGTGAATAGTACTGTGTTGTATATTTGGAAGTCACTGTGAGAATAAATCTTAGAAGCTCTCATCACGAGAAAAAAAGATTTGTAAGCATGCGTGGTGATAGATGTTAACTAGACTATCATGGTGATCATTTCACAGTGTTCACATATATCAAATCATTACGTTGCACACCTGAAACTAAGACAACATTATATGTCAATTATATCTCAATAACAAAAAACACAACAGGACCTACAGTGAAAAGCACATCCCTTCTGCCCCTAGTCAACCAGTCCTGACCCCTGGGGCTAACCATCACTGCCATATTTTGGTCCCTTCCTGAAGCTTCATGAAACAGTATTTTAAATGGTGGGCAGTGCCTGTGAAGGTGGACTTTTTGATGCCAGTATCTCAGTTCTTAGGAGTCAAGATAGAACATTTCCTCTTGGTACATATCAAAATTTTTTTTTTGAGGAAGAGTGGCCCTGAGCTAACATGCGTGCCCATCTTCCTCTACTTTATATGTGGGACGCCTACCACAGCATGGCTTGACAAGCAGTGAGTAGGTTCACGCCCAGGATCTGAACAGTGAACCCTGGGCTTCCGAAGAAGAACGTGTGAACCTAACCACTATGCCACCGGGCCAGCCCCCTCAAACAACTTTCAAAAGTGAAACAGTCAGGGGCCAGCTCGGTGGCTGAGTGGTTAAGTTCGCGCACTCCGCTGCAGCGGCCCAGGGTTCAGATCCTGGGGGCGGACATGGCACTGCTCGTCAGGCCACGTTGAGGTGGCGTCCCACATCCCACAACTAGAAGGACCTGCAACTAAGATATACAACTGTGTACAGGGCGGGGTTGGGGAGAGAAAGCAGAAAAATAAAAAAGAAAAAAAAAGTGAAACAGTCAAATAATAGCTCCCTTGTGGCAGGATTAGGCAGTGATACCAATAGCATTCTGGCACGCTCTCAAGAACTCTATAATCCAGGTGGTAATGCTGGGTCGGAAAGATTTAACTACATACACACACGCACAACATGGTAAAGTAGACGTTGATCTCAGGAGCAAAGTTTAAGGGGGCATCAAAGACCTCAATAATCAAGATAACTAATATTTTAATGCAATATTTCAAAAAACCTCGTTAGCAATCTATGGCCTGGGGGCGGGCTGCTGGTTTTTGTAAATACTGTTCTATGGTAATGAAAGGTGATTTATGCAGCGCCTCTCATTCGGTGTATGACGCTTGGAAATCGGTGTCTTTCAGGGGTTAAGGGGTGCTTGCTGAATCCTTGGGTCACAGAATACTTAATTTAGAACCTTCTCTGGTGACCCTCGCGTGCATCCCCCACTCCCATTGCTCACAACAGAACTGGGGCTCCCTCCTTGAGCCATTTATCAGAGTGGCAGATTAAAATGATGTAACAGGAAGTTTCTGTTCATATCGTAATATAACTGAATTGCCAGCTCTCTATTGATAATTCATTATGTGTTGCCGCTCTCTCGCTGCAGCTCTGAAGTGCCTTTTTGCCATAATGATTTTAAGCCCCCTTCTGGGATGGCCTCCTGGAGGTGTCCATCAGCTCCCTTCCGTGGACAGTAACATTATTCTGCAATCCGTCTTGGGAGAATGCTTAAAAGCTTTCTCTCATTTTCTCCATTTAACTCATGTATTATCTGAGTTTTTACATTAAATGGCCATCCTTAATATCCCATGGCACGTCACCTCTCTTCTGGAGAGGACGCTGAGATGGTACTTACCCGATTCCAGAATCTATACTAATCCAATCGGGCTTCCCCACTCCAGCCGGAGCAGTTCGTTCAGGGCAGCGGCATTTAATCTGGAGAAGGAACTTATGAAAGAGAACAAAAACAATTTAAGCTGCAGTTGGTTAAATGCGAACGTGATTGATGCAATTTGTTTTATAAAAAGGAATTAGCAGATATTGAAGTCAAGTTGTGGAATGAAGGTCAAAAATGCCCAGATTTATTGTCTGTGCACAACTGACAACAGCGCCTTTGTAAAAGGCTAACCCGGGCAAACTGTGAATAAGCATTTGAGTTTTGATTCGAAAGGAGAAGAAAGGCTACAGCTGAGGCTTTCAATCTATACTGTGATCTAGTAATTTAAAAACGCTGAAATCCGTCCTTGAAATCTTGACCCCACCCGGGCCTGGCTCCACCATACTTGATCTGTGCTTCCCAGCACAGCCTGAGCAAGAAGCTGGGAAGCCCGCTCTCAGCACCTAACTTAAGGAAGGAAGAACGTCTGATCTTCCACTCATCTTCCCTGTAGAATTCAAGCACAAAATGGAAAAGTTGAAGCCCAGATTCCTTTAAGGTATAAAGGGACATAACTGAGCGTTGCGTTGAGGTGCCCGGCCTGAGAATATTTTGATTTTAAGAGTCCAGGACCTCCAAACCTGCAAGCCAATTTCTTTCTTGTGCATATAGGAAGCTCCATCTCACTAATGGATTGGGGGCAGGACACAGGATGCGTTTGGAGGCCAGTAATGGAGGAGATGTTCATTTCAATCCGAGAGCGGCTGGGGGCTGAGAGGAGGGCAATGAGCGAGAGAGAGGATGATGAATCATCCATCCTTTTGACGTGGGCACCAGCCATGAGGGGAATGGATGAACTTGACTGACCTCCCCAGAATCTGCACGGTGATGACCCGAAGAACAGGGAGCTGAGGTTCTCCAAGTAGTGGAGCCAAATAGATCTAGGTTTGAATTCTGTCTCTGCGTCTTAATATCTGTGTGACCTTGGGCAAGTCACTTAACCTTTCTGAACCCCGGTTTCCTCATCTGTATAACGGGGATAACAATATCTACCTTGTAGTGTTGCAGTAAAGATCACAGATATAATGTGTGTAAAGCACCTCACACAGTGTCTTGCATAGGAGGTGCTCACCAAAGTGGAAGTTCTACACCATTCTATGCAGGCAATTGCAACTTGATGGATTGCAATAGCCGAAATTGCAAACCACTAATTGGATTGTAAATTGACTCGTTTATTCCATTTAGAAACAACAGACAAATACATTGTGAAATTAAAATTATGGGAGGACTTCATCTAATGGAATTTGTTTTGCACTTTAAAAATTAATCTTTAAAAACTCCATTTTGCCATTTTCGCTTACCAGGGTGTCATTGGCAAGGACCTCGCTGGAGAAAGGCTTTGCCATCTCCTTTATCCAAAGGTATTTATTTTATTTCATGCTTGCATTCTGGCTCACGGAGCCCCTATGCTGGCATCATGCTGGATGATAAATCCATTTGTTTGGGCAACTTCAGGAGGGAAATTTGCCCAGAAAACTGGCTGGAGCTGGCTTTGCAAAAAGCCAAATTAGGTCTCCAGCAGACTGGGGTCCCTTCCAAATGAGTTCCCAGTACGCAGGGAGTGTTCAGTTCTGTACAGCGTGCAGCCTACACCGAGAGCCCCCAAACCGTGTTAAACAAAGAAGACCCAGCCATTGGCAGTTGCATCGATTGGCAGATATCGGCTTGCGTTCCTTTGTCTGCGCCCGGCTTATTTTCATACCCCGGTCCAACCTTTGTAACGGAACAAGCTTAAATGCTGACAAATTTCCCCCTCCATAAGAAATTGTTCCTGCAATTTGTCTTTTTAGCTGAGCTTCTGTGGGCCTGTGTAGCATAAAAAAAAATGTTGTCCTTGTCACCTGCCATTTTTCCAGCCAGCCTGACACCCCCGGGCTTCCCAACAGCTCTCTGCAGCAGGAGCTGTCTCCAAGCTCTTAGCACCACCAAATAATTGAGGTTGTCACATCTCTTGTTCATTGTTTTTTCCAGCCCTGGAAAAATGCAAATATTTCATTGTAGTCATTAATTTTCCCATCCTTTTCTTCAAGCATCTCGTCGGTGTGATCTGATGAAAAGGGCTGAAGGCGTGATTGCAAACACAGTGGCATCGGGCGGCTGCCCAGGGTGGGGGGGGGGGGTCTCATCAGATCAAGTCTCAGGGAGGTCATCAATCACGCCCGCTGACAACCATTTTGCCTTCGTTTGTTACAGATGTGAACATGCTTAATTATTTGTAGTGTAATTAGTTCATGAAATGTCAGGAAATGTCAAACTGTGTTCACAGCACAGATTTTTTTGCCGCAAAGAGCAGGGAGAGCAAGTGTCAGTGGGAAATGAGAAGGACTGATGAGAAGGGCTGTGTTTGCAGGCAAATGAGAGAAGGGCTTGGGGGACAAATGAGGGTCAAAAATATTAAGATTAGGCATTTTGGAGAAGTAGACTTTCAGGGAAAAAAAATCCAGGTATGCATCAGTCGAGCAGGATGTGACAAGGCAGACGTTCTGCCAAGTTCCTATCAGGGGAGTTCGGGTTGGAGATTCTGTTCGCGTTGAGTTTAAAAGCAGTGGATTTTGATGTAAGAGGATGTCAAGTAAAAAAAAAATCACATCTTGGGAGGCAGATTTTTCCCTATATTCCTTGTGCTGGAAACATTTTCCTTTTTCCAACTATTTATTTTTAGGTGGATAAAAGGCCAAGGTATAAAGTCAGCCGTTGGACTAAGGACAAATTTTCCGCCACAGAGAGAGCAAGTGCCTCTCTTCTGCATCCTTGAAGAAGGAAGCCTTCTACAAGCTGGCAGGGGTATTTTCTTCTCATCTGATGCAGGGGGCTGGTAAGTCTGCCCCATGGTACTAGGGTGGAAAGATAGAGATGCTCTCGAGAGGTTGATCTTTGAGTCTAATGAGGCTTGATATTTTTTTTTTGCAAAAAACAAACATGCCCAAGATGTATTTAAATGTGAATGTGGCCCGGTTGACAAGCTGGACGTATTTTTCTTGTGTCTAGATCTGTCTGTTTTTTTTTGCAGAGTTGAGGGGTGGTGTGGATAGGTCGACAATGCTAACACCAGAGGTATCTAACCGCAGAACGTGAGTGCTCTTTCCAGGAAGGTGCTCTAATCTCCTGCATACTCGGGGTGCTGCG
>NC_060279.1:49878327-49920522 GCF_021613505.1 Equus quagga | reverse complement strand
CCCCCCCCCCCCCCCCCCCCCCCCCCCCCCCGGCAAAGCCAGTGGGCGCAGCCATCTTGCCCCAAGGCAGAGAGCTCATAACACGCAGCTCTTGACCCCCCATCTAGTGGCGACAGGCTGTAACTGCAACTGAATTCTACCACCATGAGAAAAAACCGCTCCTCTACCATCCAGCAATTTATAAAAGCCCCAGACCAGAAGGAAAACAATAAAAACACAGAATTAAGTCCTGAGGACTTGGAATTAGGTAAACTAAGTGATAATGAGTTCAGAGCAGCTATAATCAAAAAAATCACTGAGGTAGAGAGAAAGATAGAGAAACAAGCCGAGTTCTGGAGTTACTTCACAAAAGAGATTGAAATCATAAAGAAGAATCAAACAGAATTACTTGAGATGAAAAACACAATGGACCAGATAAAACAGAATATGGATTCCCTGAATGCCCATGTAGACAACATAGAGGAGAAAATTAGCATAATCGAAGATAGACAGGCTGAATGGCATCAGACAGAGGAAGAAAGAGAACTAAGAATTAAAAAAAATGAGGAAAATCTCCAAGAGATAATGGATTCAATGAGGAGTAAGAACATAAGGATCATAGGAATTACCAAGAGTATGGAAAAGGAAAATGGAGTAGAAAGTGTGTTTAACGAAATTATTGAAGAGAACTTCCCAAATCTAGGGATCGACGGAGAAATGTGTGTAGAGGAGAGTTTTAGATCTCCTAGATTTGTCAATGTAAAAAGAGCTACCCCACGGCACATAGTAGTAAAGTTGGCAAAAAGGAAAGATAAGGAAAGAATACTCAGGGAAGAAAGAAAAAAAAGAATGACCTATAAAGGAGCCCCTATCAGACTGTCAGTGGATTTCTCTACAGAAACCCTACAAGTTAGGAGAGAATGGAGTGACATATTCAAAGCTTTAAAGGATAAAAATCTTCAGCCAAGAATACTCTATCCAGCAAGAATTTCCTTCAGATATGAGGGAGAAATTAAATCTTTTCCAGACAAACAAAAGTTAAGGGAATTTGTAACTAAAAGCCCTCCATTACATGAAATCCTCAAGAAGGCTCTCATACCTGAAAAAAGAAAAAAGGAAGAAAGGGGACACATCCACAGACTAGGGAGACCGATGGATAGAACCAGAACAGGATAGTAAATATTCAATTATAGCATTAGGGTAAAGGTAAGGAAACTACCAAAACAAGGACGATCTTAGCACTCTAACTACCAATTAATAAGACAAGTTGGAATAAAAAATGAAAATAATTATTTAGGAGGGGAAGACCAAAGGGTCTAAATCAGTATTGGTCAAGTAAGTAAGAGACCACCAGAGAATAGACTATATTATACATGAGATTCTAAATACAAACTTCAAGGCAGACACTAAAATAAAGTACAGAACAGAGTCACAAATCATAAATAAGGAAAAATCTAAGAAACCCAGCATAAGAAATTGCAGTATTAAATGGGTAGTCTAAAGCAAACAGGAAAAGAAACACAGGAAAACAAGATAATGAGCGACAGACTAACAGCACTAAGTCCACATGATTCAATAATCACTCTCAATGTGAATGGATTGAACTCTCCAATAAAAAGACACAGAGTGGCAAAATGGATTAAAGAACACGATCCAACAATTTGTTGCCTCCAGGAAACACACCTCAGCCCCAAGGACAAACACAGACTCAGGGTGAAAGGGTGGAGGACAATACTTCAAGCAAATAGCAAGGAAAAAAAGGCAGGTGTTGCAATTCTCACATCAGACCAAGTGGATTTCAAAATAAGACAGGTAAAGAGAGACACAGAGGGACAATATATAATGATCAAAGGGACACTTCATCAAGAAGAAATAACACTTATAAATATCTATGCACCCAACACAGGAGCACCAAGATTCATAAAGCAACTATTAACAGACCTAAAGGAAGATGTTAAAAACAACACAATAATAGTAGGGGACCTCAACACCCCACTCACATCAATGGACAGATCATCCAGACAGAAAATCAACAAGGAAAGAGTGGAGCTAAATGAAAAACTAAAACAATTGGACTTAATAGACATATATATATCACTTCACCCTGAAAGAGCTGAATACACATTCTTCTCAAGTGCACATGGAACATTCTCTAGGATAGACCATATGTTGGGAAACAAGGCAAGCCTCTACAAATTTAAAAAAATTGAAATAATAACAAGCATCTTCTCAGATCATAGTGCTATAAGGCTAGAAATTAATTACAAGAAAAAAGCTGAGAAAGGCACAAAGATGTGGAGACTAAACAACACACTGCTGAACAAGCAATGGATCATTGAAGAAATTAAAGAAGAAATAAAAAAATAACTGGAAACAAATGAAAATGATAGCATGCCATACCAACTCATATGGGGTACAGCAAAAGCTGTATTAAGAGGAAAATTCATCGCAATACAGGCACATCTTAACAAACAAGAAAAATCCCAAATAAGCAACCTTAAAGCACACCTAACTGAACCAGAGAAAAAAGAACAAATGAAGCCCAAAGTCAGCAGAAGGAGAGAAATAATAAAAATCAGAGCAGAAATAAATACTATTGAAACGAAAAAGGCAGTAGAAAGGATCAATGAGACAAAGAGCTGGTTTTTTGAGAAGATAAATAAAATTGACAAACCACGAGCCAGACTTACAAAGAAAAAAGGGAGAAAGCTCAAATAAACAAAATCAGAAATGAGTGAGGAGAAATAACAACAGACTCTGCAGAAATACAACAGATTATAAGAGAATACTACAAAAAACTATATGCCAACAGAATGGATAAGCTAGAGGAAATGGATAAATTCTTGGACTCCTACAATCTCCCAAAGCTCACTCAAGAAGAGGCAGACAATTTGAACAGACCAATCACAAGGAAAGAGATGGAAACAGCAATCAAAAACATCCCAAAGAATAAAACCCCAGGACCAGATGGCTTCCCTGGGGAATTCTACCAAACTTTCAGAGAGGATTTAATACCTATCCTTTTCAAGCTATTCCAAAAAATTAGGGAAGATGGAACACTTCCTAACACATTCTATGAGGCCAACATCATGCTGATACCAAAACCTGACAAGGACATCACGAAAAAAGAGAACTACAGGCCAATATCACTGATGAACATAGATGCAAAAATTCTAAACAAAATTTTGGCAACCAGAATTCAGCAATTCATCAAAAGAATCATACATCAGGATCAGGTGGGATTCATACCAGGGACACAGGGATGGTTCAACATCCGCAAATCAATCAACGTGGTACACCACATCAACAAACTGAGGAATAAAAACCACATGATCATCTCAATAGATGCAGAGAAGGCATTTGACAAGATCCAACAGCCATTTATGATAAAAACTCTGAACAAAATGGGCATAGAAGGAAACTACCTCAACATAATAAAGGCCATATACGAGAAACCCATAGCCAACATCATACTCAATGGGCAAAAACTGAACGCCATCCCCCTGAAAACAGGAACGAGACAAGGATGCCCTCCATCACCACTATTATTTAACATAGTACTGGAGGTCATGGCCAGAGCAATCAGGCAAGAAAAAGGAATAAAAGGAATCCAAATAGGGAGGGAAGAAGTGAAACTCTCGCTGTTTGCAGACAACATGATCTTATATATAGAAAACCCCAAAGAATCCATTGGAAAACTGTTAGAAGTAATCAACAACTACAGCAAAGTTGCAGGATATAAAATCAATTTGCATAAATCAGTAGCATTTCTATACTCCAGTAATGAACCAACAGAAAAAGAACTCAAGAATACAATACCATTTACAATTGCAACAAAAAGAATAAAATACCTTGGGGTATATTTAACTAAGGAAGTGAAGGACCTATATAATGAAAATTACAAGGCCTTTCTGAGAGAATTGGATGACGACATAAGGAGATGGAAAGACATTCCATGTACATGGATTGGAAGAATAAACATAGTTAAAATGTCCATACTACCTAAATCAATCTACAGATTCAACACCATCCCAATCAGAATCCCAAAGACATTCTTTACAGAATTAGAACAAAGAATCCTAAAATTCATATGGGGCAACAAAAGACCCCGAATTGCTAAAGCAATCCTGAGAAAAAAGAACAAAACGGGAGGCATCACAATCCCTGACTTCAAAACATACTACAAAGCTACAGTAATCAAAACAGCATGGTACTAGTACAAAAACAGGTGCACAGATCAATGGAACAAAATTGAAAGCCCAGAAATAAAACCACACATCTATGGACAGCTTATCTTTGCCAAAGGAACTGAGGGCATACAATGGAGAAAAGAAAGTCTTTTCAACAAATGGTGCTGGGAAAACTGGAAAGCCACCTGTAAAAGAATGATAATTGACCATTCTTTTTCACCATTCACCAAAATAAACTCAAAATGGATTAAAGACCTAAAGATGAGACCTGAAACCATAAGGCTTCTGGAAGAAAACGTAGGCAGTACACTCTTTGACATCAGTATTAAAAGGATCTTTTCGGACACCATGCCTTCTCAGAGAAGGGAAACAATAGAAAGAATAAACTAATGGGACTTCACAAGATTAAAGAGCTTCTTCAAGGCAAATGAAAACAGGATTGAAACAAAAAAACAACCCACTAACTGGGAAAAAATATTTGCAAGTCGTATATCTGACAAAGGCTTAATATCCTTAATATATAAAGAACTCTCGCAACTCAACCACAAAACATCAAACAACCCAATCAAAAAATGGGCTGGAGACATGAACAGACATTTCTCCAAAGAAGATATACGGATGGCCAATAGGCACATGAAAAGATGCTCATCATCGCTGATCATCAGGGAAATGCAAATCAAAACTACACTAAGATATCACCTTACACCTGTTAGAATGACAAAAATATCTAAAACTAATAGCAACAAATGTTGGAGAGGTTGCAGAGAAAAAGGAACCCTCATACACTGCTGGTGGGAATGCAAACTGGGGCAGCCACTATGGAAAACAGTATGGAGATTCCTCAAAAAACTAAAAATAGAACTACCATACGATCCAGCCATCCCACTACTGGGTATTTATCCAAAGAGCCTGAAGTCAGCAATCCCAAAAGTCCTGTGCACCCCAATGTTTACTGCAGCACTGTTTACAATAGCCAAGACGTGGAAGCAACCTAAGCGCCCATCAACAGACGAATGGATAAAGAAGATGTGGTACATATATACAATGGAATACTACTCAGCTGCAAAAGAGAACAAAATCATTCCATTTGCAATAACATGGATGGACCTTGAGAGAATTATGTTAAGTGAAATAAGCCAGCGAGAGAAGGATAATCTGTGTATGACTGTACTCATATGAGGAATTTAAAATTATGGACTAAGAACAGTTTAGTGGATACCGGGGGAGAGGTGGGGTGGGGGGGTGGGCACAAAGGGTGAAGTGGTGCACCTACAACATGACTGACAGACATTAATGTACAACTGAAATTTCACAAGATTGTAACCTATCAATAACTCAATTAAAAAAAAAAGAACGAGAAAGCAAATGTGGCAAAAAATTAACAACTAGTGAGTCTATGTGAATGGTATATGGATGTTCACTGTATTATCCTTTCAACTTTTTTGTAACTTTAAACTTATTCAAAATAAAAGTTAGGAAAAATAAATGATACTATCAATAAGAAAAAAAGGTCAAAACCAAAAACTAATCCACTTTAACTGAAAAAAAGCAACTAAAAGGGAAATTCCTGTATGGAATTTCTATTTTGTGTTTTAGCTTAGAGGACTAAGAATTCTGAAACTTATTATGAGCAATACCATGCCAAATGCATAAAGATTTAAACAAATTTTGATAAATAAAGGGAAGCTACTTAATTTATTAAAATAAGAATTTTAATTATCCAAGGAGACAATATAAATATTACTTGGGTAGTTTTTTCTCCTCTTTTTGTCTAGGGCATAACAGAGTGACAAGTTTTTTAACCGTTCATGTATCTGTTGCTTTTCTGACTCAGAAACTAAGTTACGCTGTTAAAAAAAACCTAGCAAAGAGCTTGGGATTCTCGGAGTTCAAAGGGTATGAGCAAAGTACAGAAGATCTCTTGCTTTAGTTTTACATGGGTTTTCCTCTCTTTTTTATAAACTTTACTTACACACAAAATTAGCTATGTTTCTGCTTAAAATAATTTTCAAATATGTAAAGTATTCCAAGAGTCTTACTTAAGTGACAGTAATGCCTAGAGATGTAAGAATTAAAAAAAGATCTGTATAATTAAAGCCTTTGGTGCTTAATAGAATATTTTTCAACTATCTAGAAAATATGCTCATCTATAATAAATAATTCCCTGACTCTGTTGGATAGCAGAGAACGTGTCACATTTCTTTACCTTTCATTATTTGTAATTGCCACTCAGGAACTAAATAGGCAATATGAATGATATGTCCTACAATGAAACCCAAAATTACAACTATAGCATCTTAAGAGTTGAAAAGAACCTACAATTTAGTCCATTTCCCACCCACTGTAGGAACTGCTTCTGTGACACATCTGAGCCACTCCATCTCCCTCCTTTCAGTGAAAGAGCTTTATTTCAAACTTCTTCCTTATAATACATGATAATCTGCTTTTCTGCGACTTCCACTTAGTAGGCCTAATTCTGACCTTTAAAATCCTTTAAACATTTGAAGATAAATAGCAAAATTATATTATTCAAATTATTTGAAGATAATTTAACTTTAGGATATTTGTTGCTATCATCTTAAACATAATGTTATAAAAAATGTCAAAATACTTTTGGAAGCAATAGCTATTTCAGTTTACTTTTTTCTTTGTTTTGTTTTGGAGTTGCTTTTTCCTCTGGTAATGGATAAACTATTTGCCAATATAGCCAAAACATGAGATGCATGGTCTTCTCCACTTACAGGTTCTAAAGCATGTTTTTGCTTGCTTAGTAAGATAGATGTTTGAAGGCGGAGGGTGAGTAGAGAGAAATCATTTAGCATATTATTGTTATATACCACAACGTATTAACATACTAAGAAGTAAAGTGAAAGTGCTTAAGACCACATATCACGAAGTGAAATTTGGTTTGAATCCAGTCTGGTCACTGGTTGTCTCCACACTGGCTGTGTGATTTGGGGTATACTACTTAACTCCTCTGTACCTCAGTTTCCTCCCATAAGAAAACTTAAGGAAATACTATATCCAATCAAAAGGATTGTTGTGAGGGATCAATGTGTTAATTTAGGTTAAGTATTTAGAACAGTGCTTGGCAAAATAAGTGTTCTATGTATTAGTTATTATAATTTTTGCTATTATTATACACCTACTTTAAATTGAATTATGGTAACATATGTAAGAAAAATATAAAGATATTTTAATTACCCCAATTCAGATTTTTCCAGATCTCAATAACAGCCTTACTTGTATATGGTACTTTAGCAATCTTATAATGGCAAAATATTCAGCCATTTAAAATCATTTTTAGAAAAGCATTTAATGATATGAAAAATGTCTGCAACATATTAACTGGAAGGTTAAAAAAGCAATTTGTCAAACAGCATAAACTATATGTTCCCAACTTCGTTTCTTAAAAATGCAAGACTATGTAGGTGGAGGACATGGGAGAGACAGACACTAGATCTCACTGGAAACTTAAACAACAAGGTATCACCAGCGATATCTTTTGGTAGTGATATTACCAGTAACTTGTTTTTCATCTGTTTGTTTCCTATATGATCCAATTTTTTAAGTAACCATGCATTAAATTTTTTATCAGAAAAAAAATCCAATAATTTAAAATGTGCCTTTTATACAGGCTGTTCAAACCTAAGTATTC
The DNA here is from genome assembly GCF_021613505.1 of Equus quagga. NCBI lineage: Eukaryota > Metazoa > Chordata > Mammalia > Perissodactyla > Equidae > Equus > Equus quagga. The sequence continues at coordinate 49,912,695 of NC_060279.1, read as the reverse complement.
TTTAAAGCTTATAAGTAAGTTTCCCCACCTTCAGGAAAAAAATAAAATAAATATTCAAAGTAGTAAATAAAGTAATAAATTCATCAGAATACAAAAGCCAGCAAGGAATTATGTATAATTATTTATCTCCTAAAATTCTATTTCCTGTTTTGATTGCTATTTCAGCTATCCCACATAATACTTTTCACTGCTATAGAACTTTTACATTAAACTTAATTTATAAACACTGAAAGATCATATAATGCTCCACGTTATTTCCAATTTGCAAAATCAAAAGATTCCATGTTACAAAATAGTGGAAAGTATTTGTCATAAGAGAGCCACGAAAAGTTTAAAATATTATTCTCTCAAAACTCCTTTGCTGTAAAAATCAGAGATGAAAGGAAGCTAGCATTTTCTCTATTATGTTTTGTACTTACATTTATAAACACTTGCTGTAGCTTGTCACCTTTTTTCTTTTCTCTTTTTTAAGTGGTAAAATTCTAGAGTCAATTATATGAGAAATGTTTTCAGCAATATTCACTGTTGTTAATGACTGACACAGACTTCAGGGTACTCTAAGACATTTGAAATTATATCTACAACCACCTCGCCTCAGTTGGGGAATAAGAAAAAGCAAGGCTTAGAAATATTCATTACACATCCAACATTCTCACCAAAGCTTTCTAGAATTCTAAGGAGTGCCATTCACGAATTTTCAACAGTAGATTAAAGAATATCTTGTTTTGACTATAAAAAAACGTATCTCATTTTTTGATTTTGAGAAACCAAAAATTATGCCACTTTATTATTTTCAAATCTATCCACTTTTATACATATTTAACAATGCTAATTCAGTCTGAAATGAAATTACTGCAATTAAGAGAGAGTTTAAAAAAACTAAGAAAAGAAATTTCTTTCCATAGAACCTGGGAAAACATTGTAATAATATCAGAACTCCTTATTAATATAACATTTTGGGTATGTAGTAACCATAACCGTCTAGACCATGCCAAAAATTACATAAGCAAAAAACTTATACACTCTGCTAAAATTTGTCATAAATTACATAATGTTAAATCATTTGAATTTCACATTATTTAGGATATGCGACCTGTAATTCGGTACATATAAAACCTGTATATAATCAATAATCATAATAATAATCCCCTCCCTTTTCTACCAATCCATCTCTCTTCACCTCTATAATCAGCAACTCTCAAATATCACTCTTAACACTAAGAAATAATAGGAAACTTGAGAACAAACTTTCAGTAAGTCAAAAAAGTATTCCAAATCAACTGCCAGGTCAGTTTTGAACAGGGAACAAAAAGAACAAGAAATTAGCAAAACAAAAATTCTGAAACAAAAAGTGAGTAGATGTAAATAAAGCCTTATGAATTTATCAGTGTAGAATAAGATGATTTATGAAAGGTTGCTTATGATGGGTCTGAAAAGGATTTCTCTCAGACAGTACTATCTATAAGCAAGCATTAGGGACTACTTATTTATAATTACTCTCCACTCATTTCAAATCTATAAAAGGGAGTCTTCATTTTAAAGCCAGTATAACACGTTCAGAAAAACATGAATTAAAAAAAAATGGTGACAAGGCTTTAGAAAAATAAAATTAAGAAGTGAAGTTAATAAATTTAGGGCTTCATAACTTCACTTAATATGCTGGACAAAGTGATCAAACTGGTCAGAAATGTAGAGATGAAGTTGATAGTGGAAGTGACCCCTAGGTTCAATCAGCAGAGGCTTTTCCCAGGGTCCTTCTAACTGAGATGCCTGATCCTCTTCCAGTAGAGGGAGCAAAATCATAATATTCTATTCATGCCACACGAAGGGGAAGGGGAGGGTTTACAAGTGCCTTTTAAATATCTTAAAATCTATCCAGACATTTCAAAAAATGTACAGAAACTACCATTTGAAACAGAACTAAAATAAACCCAATGGAAAAGATAAAGATTTTACCTTTTTCAAACACTTCAAGCCTTTGAAATGAAAAAACAGTCCCTAAATATTTAATTTCAAGAAATGTGGTATATTTCACTGTCCACCTAATCTCAGAGGAACCCAAACTATTGAAGCATTTTATGAATCCTTAATTTAACAAGATTTCGTGAAAATGATTAACTATTACATTAGATACATTTTTTATTAAAAAAGTAATACATTCATGTGACAAAAACTATAGAAAACAAAGGAAAGTAAAATTATACTACCCTAAAACAATCTATTTCCTCCAGTATTTTTTCATATGCATAGTTTCACACAGCTATGAAAAAAAGTATAATCATAAAAATATTAAGTTCTTAGTATATGCCAGGCACAGTTCTAAGCACTTTTACATGTTATAACTCTTTTAATCTTTACCAAAGCCCTATTAGGTAAATCCTATTATTCCACATTTAAAGATGAGGCAAATGAGATACATAAAAATTACATAACTAGCTAAAAGTCATGCAACTAATAAGTAACAGGAGCCAAGATTCTAACCCAGGTATTCTGGTACCAGAGGCTGCACTCTGAACCACTTTACTGTGATCTTAATTTTGAATTATGCCTTTCCCCCATCATTGACATATTCTCACTGTTAGTCTTCAAAGTCTTATAATAAATGCTTATAATAGTCCATCTAATATCAATATGATAATAAACTATGCTGTTTCTAGTTGTCCCTTACAGATACAGTAAGATAAATATCTTTGGGTGTATTACTTTTGCTGTGTTTGGATTATTGTAATAAAGTATTTTTATACTCAGATATACTACCAAATTGCTTTTCAAAATATTTGTATCAGTTAACAAAGCTACATATGTAAGTTCCAATTTCACCATAAATTTGCCAGTACTAAGCATTAACACTGAAAACAATTTTTTCTAAGAGGTAAAAATGAAACCAAGCTCCAAACTGAACTATTATTAAAGTTGCAAATTATTCAGAATGTTTTGTTTAGTAATTCAATTTCTTTTTTGTGAATTTCAGTTCGTACACTTTAGGTATCAACAGTGATCTTTGCTTATCAATTTATATGAGCTTTTTATAGGACCATTAACCCTGTGTCTATCATATTTGCAATAAAATGTTCCCAATCTATTGTTTCCTTTTAATTATAGTTATTAGGTTTTTATTTTTGATAATATATCTTTCTTTTAAAGGCAATCGGAGGGGCTGGCCCCGTGGCCGAGTGGTTAAGTTCGCGCGCTCCGCTGCAGGCGGCCCAGTGTTTCGTTGGTTCGAATCCTGGGCGCGGACATGACACTGCTCATCAAACCACGCTGAGGCAGCGTCCCACATGCCACAACTAGAAGGACCCACAACAAAGAATATACAACTATGTACCGGGGGGCTTTGGGGAGAAAAAGGAAAAAATAAAATCTTTAAAAAAAAAAAAAAATAAAGGCAATCGGAATCGCAAGCTACAAAAGAGCTCTTAAAACCTTACAATTTTCTAAATATAGAAATTAGTCTATTGCTTTGAGCACATCAATGAATCACTTTCAAATATATGATTGTTAAAGCAATGCAAACCTATGTCAAAATATGCATATTCACTTAATAGAATTACCGAGTTTGAGAAGTCTTTAATGTCCCAAAAATTAATTCAATAAGCAAAAGTCCACCCTACCTCAAATCACCAAAATAAAAGAGCTACATACCTGTCGCTGTAGACATAGACGATTTCTGTCATGTAAATGCTGATGATTAGAAAGTGATGAATGCCAATTCCGAGCCTGACTATGCAAGTGAGTTTGAGCCATATCAGAAGGCCGTGTTACAAGATGTGAAGTAAACTGCCGATCAAGGTCATGATCTAAAACATGACTTGAATTATCCTGCCCAAATGTTGACTCATCAAATTGGGGAAGGAGACCTTCCTGAAGGAGGTCTTCTGGGTCAAGTCCTGTGAATGGTTCAGTTTGAGACTCCACTTGATGAAGTAAATTCTCTTCTAAAGACGAAAAGCCATTCGCTTCCACATGATCATTGAAATGGCCCATTTGAGATCCTGAGTCAACAGGATCTGGGAAGTTCATGTGCACAGGAGATAATTTTGAATTGCTGTAATTACCCTGAGGATGTGATGAATGCAACACTTGGAAATTATTTGAATTCAATGATGTATTGGGATTTAGCATATGCTGAGTGGATTCTTGCTTGATTCTCCTATGAGGTGAAAAGGAATTACTTTCAGCAAAATCAGATAATGTCTGATTTGTATGATTGGGTGCAAGAACTGCAGAGGACTGCAGAAGACTATTCGGTGATACATGATTACTGGAAAAGGAATAATGTGAAGAAAACTGCTGTGAATTACTGACAGAACAAGAAGTCATATTTGGAGAAGGTCCATTAAAATTTCCTTCTTGATGACTGCTACACTTGAGGAAGTGCACTGAAGGATTTGACGTTTGAGAAAACTGCTGCATCGAAAGAGATTGTTGTGAAGTAGATGCACTAGTAATTTGTGTTGGGTGGCTAACACTGACTCTGTGCGGACCGGAAACATTAACATCCATAAAATTTTTAGACTGATTAAGAGAATTTTGCCCTGGGTTAAGATTATTTCTGTTTTGTTGTGAGCGTAGTGAACTACACTGTGTTTGTTGTTCACTGGCCTGAAATAAGGCAAAGTCATGGTGTGCCACAAAGCTTTTATTTTGATGCATAGAGTGAGAATGTCCTTGTTGGTGAAAAGGAGATCCATTTCGACTTGAAATGCTAGTAGCTGTCTGATGGCCCCACATTGGACTGCCATCTGCTACATCTGGAAACAAACCATTGGGTTGGTTTTGGGGGTGGATCGGAGAACAATTAAACTGAGAGTGTGGAGATAACACATGCTCAGCTGGGCTACCAAAAGACTGATTGACTTGGTGAAATTTCATTGAATCAAACTGATTTAACTGCTCATAATCAGTCATCTTCTGATGTGTTGGAGTACCTTGAACATGGTTCAGTGAGTCTATGTGCAAAGGTTCAAATTCTGCACCCAAGTTCAGTTCATCAACTAGTGAAACCGGTCCTGGTTGTACAAATGCATCATCTGACAAACCTTCTAAGGTCTCACCAAAAAGATTGGCTTCATCAAAAAAGTCCATCATTGGATCCGTCATCTTGAAAAATTCAGTAACAATCTGGGTTGTTCACTCCAAATCGAGTATATTCAGCTTCTCTGTAGTAAATATTACTGGATCATTTCTAAAGGTCATCAACTAATCTGAAACAGGTCAACGTTCATTATTGCTCTTGATAATGACATCTCATAAAGTGCCAGAATCCTAGGAAAAGAAGAACAAAAACAAAGTTTAATAATGAGTATTCATTAAAGTTCTACAAGGTTTATATATGATTTAAAAACAAAACTTCAGTGTACAGTATTTTTTGGTAGAATAATTCATTGTAAATAGTTCATTAATATTCCCTGAAGGAAAAAAAGCCTCCTGCAGGGGACATAAATATACACATTTAAAAGTAATAATGCATATTACTTCATTTTGAAATTCATATATTATGACGACAGATTGTAAAGTAAACTTGAGAATGGTATGTCAGACTCTCCTATACCATGAAATGGCCACTGCCTCCCAGCAGCTCTAGCATGTATAAAATACATACGTACTACACTTCAAAGTTATGTCTTGTTAAGATAGCTGACATCAGATTCTCTCAGATTAGTAAGTGTTTTGTGGTCTTTTGCTCTAGACCTTATGATCTGATAAATCTACTATTTCATAGGGTATATGTGGAATTGAATCAAGATGAGCAAGTGGATTAAGTCATGATAAACTGGCCCAAAATGAGATAAAATTTGGCCATCTGGTGGCCAATAGTCACATGAAAAGATGTTCCACATTACTAATCTTCATGGAAATACAAATCAAACCTACAATGAGATATCACCTTACATCTTTTAGAATGGTTACAATTACCAAGAAAAAAGATAACAAATGTTGGAGAGGATGTTGAGAAAAGGGAACCCTCATCCACTGCTGGTGGGAATGCAAACTGGTGCAGCCACTGTGGAAAACAGTAAGGAGATTTCTCAAAAAATTAAAAACAGAAATACTATCTGACCCAGCTATCCCACTACTGGGTATTTATCCAAAGAACTTGAAATCAACAATTCAAAGAGACCTATGCATCCCTATGTTCATTGCTGCATTATTCACAATAGCCAAGACACGGAAGCAATCCAAGTGTCCATCGACTGATGACTGGATAAAGATGTGGTATATATATATACACAATGGAATACTACTCACCCATAAAAAAAGACAAAATCATCCCATTTGCAATGACACGGATGGACCCTGAGGATATTATGTTAAGCAAAATAAGGCAGACAGAGAAAGACAAACACCATATGATTTCACTCATATGTGGAAGATAAAAAAATACATGGACAAAGAGAACAGATTAATGTTCAGAGGGGAAGGGCATTGTGGAGTGGAAGTAAGGGGTAAAGGGGCACAAATATATGGTGACTGACAAATAATGTATGACTGAAATATCACAATGTTATAAACTATTATGACTTCAATTAAAAAAAAAAAAACTTAGCCATCTGGGAGCCAGGCCTGATGGTCTAGTGGTTAAAGTTCACTGCACTCTGCTTTGGTGGCCTGGGTTTGGTTCCCAAATGTGCAACCACACCATTCATCTGTCAGTAGCCATGCTGTGGCAGTGGCTCACATAGAAGAACTAGAAGGACTTACAACTAGAATATACAACTAACTACTGGGACTCTGGGGAAGGAAAAAAAAAGAGAGAGGAAGATTGGCAATAGATGTTAGCCCAGGGCGAATCTTTCCCAGCTAAAAAAAAAAAATAGGGATTAAAAAAAAAGTCTGCCATCTGGTCAGTTGACAGACAACACAGACCATGTGATACATTGGTGATGTCCCCAAATATTGCTACCATAGTCCTCTTGCTCATCTGCCATGTCAAATCAGCTTTCCTGACAGCCAACTGATTTAGATATCTGTGTAGCAAAAGCAACCACTTTCCTATTAAGTTATATTCATTACTCTGTCCCTAAGTGCCCCCCATTAAATCATTTGGAATATACAGAATGCTTATTATATTTATTAAACTGTGTAAATAAACGTGTACTGACAATCAAGCTGAGGCAAAAACAAACAGTAACTTGAGCTAAGCAATAGTCTTATGATAGTCTCAAGAGAAAAAATGATTATATATATGTATACGTATATATACACACACAGATATACACTATTTGTGTATAGAAAGGATCTAATAGGTTACCTGCTAATATGAAATAGCTGGCCAATTTTGTTCTGGGCTTGTATCATTCCAAACATTTTTAACAAAGGTAATTTATGGTTCTGCCCCCACTGTCTTGCATAGAGAATCACAAATGGAAGTTCTTACTCCTTTACATAATAGTTTATTCAAAAATTAGCAAAGGCCTAAGAAACTTTCCTGGAACTTCTATTTTGGGAGGTCCATTTCAGGAAATGTAAATTTCCTAAACAAAATGTCTGCTCACTATTTAAATGTAGAAATACTTTCGAAAAATTCTGAGAAATAAAAACTACCAAAATCTGTATTAATTTTACCTAGAAAGTGACTTATCAATCACAATGGTAACTAAGTGCTTTAATAAATATATTATTTTAGAAAAAGTAAAATATGGAAAAAAATTATTTTTCCAGATTTTATAATTGTTTGAGACTGAGCAAACAGAGGGCTATGTGGTCCAAACTGAACAAAGTGTAAGCCAAAAAATAAGGTAGGTTAAATCACTTCTCTGGAACATATCCTATATTTAGCTTCAGACTCTCGACTGGGGAACAATCTACAATTGACAAAATACTCATTTAATTTCCTCTTTAAGACCTATTGCTTTAATTCATTCTAGTAAATGCCTGTACCATTTTCCAACTTTATAAAAACATCACATCAGTCTAACTGCAACTTAAGCAAGTATTTATCGACTATCCATTACATCCAAAGCAACTCTGTAGAAACTACAAAAGTCCCTGCCCTCAGAAGTTCAGAATCTAAACAGAGGAGGAGGCAGATAATGGCCTAAGAAAAGCACATCCTATACTGAATAAAATATGGTAAACATGCCTTAAGATGCACAAGTTCATCTGGAAGGTCATGTATAAAGAGAAGACAGCATACTTGGCAAGTTATTCAGGAAAAGCTTCTTGGAACAGTTAGCCTTTGAGGGGGGTCTTATAAATGAACTGGAAGGGGAAGCCATGCAAAGAATTTAGGAATAAAGAAATGACAGCAAGGAAGTAGGAATATATAGGGAACATTATGACCACTGCAGAGGGTATATAAAGGGAGAAAAGTGGAAAATAAAGGCAGAAATATAACTGGAGCACTGCTGTAGAGGACCTTATCAATCAAGTACACTAAAATAATATATTCGGGGACAGAATTCTTCTAAGGTTGAGACAAGTATTTAGAATCAAAATCAAATTGCTTCTCTATCTTCATTTCTACATTTATCTGATGCCAAGCACACGATGATCACATAACATGGATTCAAATATCAATAGGAGAGAATCTCTATCTTTAAAACATTTACAATCTAGAGAAGAAAACACAAATAGTGTGATGTATGTCTTAGCAGAGATGTATACAAAGCACTATATTACGGTAGCACAGATTAGATAGCCATTAATTATGTCCAGAAAAAATCAGGAAAGGCAGAGATTAGGTAACATTTGAACTGGGCCCTAAGAGTAAAAATAAGGTAACTGAATATAAACTTAATTCAGTGGTAAATTTACTTTCCTCAATGTCAAATAATTGCTTTTTCTCCAAGACATTTCTATATTCTCTAAATAGGTCCCTCAATACTTTTCTACTAAACGAATTACAGTAGTCCCCTCTTATCTGTAGGGGATACGTTCCAAGACCCCCAGAGGATGCCTAAAACTGCAGACAGTACCAAACCCTGTATATACTATGTTTTTTCCTAAACATACATACCTATGATAAAGTTTAATTTATAAGTTGGACACAGTAAGAGATTAACATTAATAATTAATAATAAAATAGAACAATTATAACAATATACTGTAATAAAAGTTACCAGAGATCTCAGGAACCTCAGCATACGATTTCTTTTCTTTTCTTATAAAGTCAAGAACTTTTACCTTTTTACTTAAAAGAAGCACTTTACGGCATACCAAATTGCCAGCATCACTACTCTTGTGCTTTGGAGCCATTATTATGGTAAAATAAAGTTTACCTGAACACAAGCACTGGGATACCTTGACGATTGATCTGATAACTGAGACAGGTACTAAGTGACTAATGGGCAGGCAGTATATACAGAGTGGATACGCTGGACAAAGGGATGATTCACGTCCTGGGTGGGACAGAGCTCACAGCATGAGATTTCATCACACTACTCAGAATGGTGCACAGTTTAAAACTTATAAACTGTTTATCTGGAATTTTTCATTTAATATTTTTGGATGGAGGTAGATTGAGGTTGACCACAGGTAAGTGAAATAGCAGAAAGGGAAACAGCAGAAAGCAAAACTGCAGATGAGGGGGACTACTGTAGTCTTCTCAGTAAGTTCTGTACAGTAATAGTTTCGTCCCATGTAATATGATGACAATCATCCTTACCAAATTATTCAGTTCTCTATTAGCCATCTCTTCAACACTTCTATTCAGTATTAAATTTGTGCTACATTAATTTTTACGTTGTTTATGAGCTACTCACAGCTATTTGAAATTCATACTTGGAGAAAATTTGGCTTAGAATTCACCTCCTATAGAAGACCTCTCCTGACTCAACTTTCTGTCTAGTAACCTGTGCACACCACAAATAACATTGCATTGTAATAACATATTACATTATACATAACATATGTATAACATACACTAGACTGAATACTCTTGGAAAAGAGAAACACCTTTATCATCTTTGTATCCTGAGCATGTTGCCTAGCATAGTAGGCATGTAATAAGTTTTTGCTAAATCAATGAATGACTGCATAGGTATTAGAAAGAACATGATACTTAAATTAAAAACCAAAAAACAAAAAACTAGACCTGAGCCCTGGCTCTACCACCTTCTAGCTGTATGACCTTGAGATCACATACTTTTGTTTTCATCTATAAAAAACAAAATAACAGCACAAACTTTCTAACTACAGTCTTGTTTGCCTCAAAGGTGAATTACCAAGTGCTAAATAAAATTAAAATACTGTCTCTTCCGGTAAGCTGTAACCCCCATTAGGGTAGGAAACAGGTCTTTTACAATCCCCTCACTCTCTTACACTGTACATAAAACTTGCAAGAGCCAGAGGGAACACTAAAGAAATGCCCAGAAGTGAGGCAGGACATGGCATTTCGGAAACCACTCAATAACATAGCATGGCCAGAGAATACTACTAGCCAGATAGAGATGTAGAGAGGCAAGCAGAGGTCAGATATTCAGGGCTTTTATTAGCCATGTTAAGAAATCTGGACTTTATCCTAGAGCCAATAGGGAGCTATTTCACTGATTAAAATTTCTTCTCTGGCTTAACACTTAACTAACATTTTTACTGTGGTGAAATTATCATCACTGGTAGCTATTAACATTTGAAATTATTTTTAGATAGCAAATAGCAGCTCTTCCAATGACAGTGACCAAAACACTCATGCTGTACTCAGAAACATTTTTTCACATAAAGTGATAATGATAGGGGATATTAGTCATTTTAAAGAATATCCTTACTTGGAAAAATTAAAAGCTGGCAAACTTGAGTTCACCATTTCTTAGTTAAAAAAAATTGGTCTGTGGACTTCTAGAAACAACTCCTCTTAAGGCATTCAAACTACAATTGAATAACTGTTAAAAAGTTCTTTAATCAAGTCATTTTCCTCCAGCCTTCCTAGGCATCCACTTTCAGACTGTTTAAAATAAACCTTCAACTATTGGCCCCAAATTACTCATTTCCTTAGGGTTCCCACAGAGCTTCTAAGTACACGATTGGTAGATAGTAGAGAATTTGACTAGATTTACTAGCTTAATGCTAGTAAATTTAAGTGACAATATACTAGTACTAATAAATAAATTTTCCAGTAGTGTACCGCAGAATTTTTCTAGTCTCAGCCTGGCTGGTTCAGCATTTACTATCAGACTTAAATGAAGGTATAGAAAGATTGCTAACAGGTGGTTTTAAGTTGGAAGGTAGAATTAATTACAATAGTTAACAGAATCAAGATACAAAGAATCTCAAGAGAATGGAGCTATAGATCAAATCTAACAATTTGTAACTATGGGGTACTGTTTCCAGTGCAGATACCCAACTGTACAAGTACATTCAGGTTGGAAATTGTATACAGGCCAAGCAGGTGACAGAAATGAGTGAAGCTAGCTAGGAGAGAACTATGGCTAGCTAAAAAGTACAAAGGGGCAGCTACTAGTTAGCTTCAGTTCATTGTTGCTTCTAATTTTTAAAGAGCTAGAAATCCATCCAGATGTCTTTGGGAAATTTCCTGATTTTTAAATGCTGAAAACTAATTCAAATTCTTTATCTACAATGCTCTTGGCTAGAAAATTCAATATCATAATATATGAACTCTACATATACTAATTTCTGAAATTAATGCGGTCTCAATAAAAATTCCAGTATTTTTTTTCAAAGGTAGACATGGTCTAAATAGACAAAAAGCAAAATCAGGAAAAGATCTGAAAGAAACAAACAACCAGGAAGAACTAACCCTACCAAATATTAAAGCATAATAAAATCTTATCAAAACACTGTGGTATTAGCACATGAGAAGTTACACAGATACAATAGAAAGTAATTTAGTATCTCAAATTGGGGGGAATTGAACTATAAAATAAACAGGACAACTGGGTGGCCATTTGAAAAAAAGAAAGTTAGATCCATATCTTGTTCTCAAACCAAGACAAATTGTAAACAAATAAAAGATATTAAATGTCAGAAATGAAAAGCCATGAAAGTATTGGAAGAAAACCTGGATGGGGCAATCCTGAGAAAAAATCCTGGACTGCAAAATATACTACAAAACTACAGCAATCAAAACAGTATGGTACTGGCACAAAAACAGACACACAGATCAATGGAACAGAATCGAAAGTCCAGAAATAAAACCACACATCTATGGCCAGTTAATCTTTGACAAAGGAACCGAGAACATACAATGAAGAAAGAAAAGTCTCTTCAATAAATGGTGCTGGGAAAACTGGACAGCTACATGCAAAAGAATGAAAGTAGACCATTATCGTGCACCATATACAAAAATTTAACTCAAAATGTATTAAAGACTTGAATCTAAGACCTGAAACCATAAAACTCCCAGAAGAAAACATAGGCAGTACACTCTTTGACACTGATCTCAGCAGTACCTTTTCAAATACCATGTCTACCCAGGCAAGGGAAACAAAAGAAAAAATTAACAAATTAGACATCAGACTAAAGAGCTTCTGCAAGGCAAAGGAAACCACGAACAAAACAAAAAGATAATCCATCAGCTGGGAGAAAATATTTGTAAGTCATATGTCCAACAAGGAGTTAATTTCCCAAATATATACAGAACTCATACAACTCAACAACAAAAAAACCTGATCAAAAAATGGGCAGAGAATACGAACAGACATTTCTCCAAAGAACACTTACAGATGGCCAAGAAACACATGACAAGATGTTCAACATCAGTCATTATTAGGGAAATGCAAATCAAAACTACAAGATACTACCTTACACCTGTCAGAATGGCTATAATTACCAAGACAAAAAATAACAAATGTTGCAGGGGATGTGGAGAAAAGGGAACCCTCATACACTGCTGGTGGGAACACAAACTGGTGCAGCCACTATGGAACATACAGTATGGAGATTTCTCAAAAAATTAAAAATAGAAATACCATACGATCCAGCTATGCCATTACTGAGTATTTATCGAAAGATCTTGAAATCAACAATTCAAAGAGTACTTTAGTTTCTACTCATGGAACAAAATTCAGATGTCGTTAAAGATCCATTAATAGATTACATAAATTAAATAACTTTATGGAAAGATTCATAAATTAGATTATTAAAAGAAAAATAGCCAACTGAGAATTATCACCTGCAACTCACTCACTGATGAAGTGCTCATTTCTTAATACATCAAGATTTCCTGGGTCCGGCCCCACGGCCAAGTGATTAAGTTCAGGTGCTCCACTTCGGCAGGCCGGGGTTCACTGGCTCTGATCCTGGGTGCAGACCTAGCACCACTCATCAAGCCATGCTGAGGTGGCATCCCACATAGCAAAACTAGAAGGACCTACAACTAGAATATACAATTATGTACAGGGGGGCTTTGGGGAGAAGAAGAAGAAAAAAACGATTTCCTATAAAGCAATAAGAAAAATACTAATAACCTAATAGAAAAATGGGTGAAGGATACAAACAGTCAGTTCATATTCTCCTTCAAAATAAGAGAATGTAAATTAGAACCACACTGATGTACCATTTTTCACCTGTCAGACTGAGAGAGATTCCAAAGTTTGACAACACATTTTGGTAAAGCTGTGGAAAAAACACTCTCATATACGGCAGGTGGAAGTCTAAAATGATAAAACCTCTAAGGAGAGAAATGTGCCAATATCCAGAAATATTTCAAGTGCACACCCTTTGAGCAAATTCCCTTCTAAAAATTTATTCTACAAATATGTTCATATATGAGTGAAATGGCAGATGCAGGGGTATTTATTAATTGAAGCATTATTTGCTCCAGCAAAAGACTGAATATAGCCTAGATGTCTATCAATAGGATGCTGGTTAAACAAAATGTCATATCCACTTATGCTGGTCGCACCAAATCCAGGTATTATATTCAATCTTGAGTGTCTCACTTAAAGCAAAATATGGACAAAATGGGACATATTCACAGGACAGCAACCAGACTGGTGAAGTTATTTGAAACCACGCTTCTCAAAGTTTCTCCCCTCAGTTGTCTTCTCTTCTCACTCTAGAAAATATTTTCTCTAGATAAGCTCATTCTCTATCTTCTATATACTGACAATTGTTAAATTTTATGTCCAGTACCATCTTCCCAGCTGCCTCCTGAACTTTTCCATAGGTATAAACTCAACAGATCCAAAACAAAACTAATTATCTTTCTTCTAAAATGTATCTTTCTCCTACATGCTTTATTTGGCTAATGGCATGGTAAAACTGACCTTTCTGCCTAAAGTATTTCCCCACTTTAATCTATCATGCATACTGTGATCAGAGTGAGTTTGGTAAAACACAGATTTGATCATGTCACTTACCAATAGAAACCTTTTGATAGTTCTCTAATGCTGACCATATAAATATCCAACTTGGAATACAAACCCTTCAAATTTGTCTCATCTCCAGTACCAGCCCCCCATCTCTCCACATCATCTACAACCTAATTGCACCAACCTTCTTGTTATCTTTCTAATATGTCCTATTGCTCATTTTCCATGCCATTACTCACGCTATCTGTAGGACCCCAAAGGCAGATCTAGAATGATAGGGACTAGAAAACTATAGGGAAAATTACTTTGGCTCAATATAAGAAAGAAATTTGAAATAGTCAGAGCTATCCAAACAGAAAGACAATGAGTTCCTTGTTACTAAAGTTACATATTCAAATTTAAAACAGGCTAACCAAGACCTCAATAGAGATACTGTAAAGAAGAGTCCAGCAGCATATTGGTGACTGACTGGATAACACTTTAAGTCCCTTCTGATCTTGATATTTTATGAATTCTGGCATTTGAAAATACTTGGTTTTAACGCAGCACCCCAAAGTTACTTATTAGTGGGTTTCAACAAGCTTTGTAGTTATATAGATCAATCTAATCTATATCTTTAATTGATCTAAGAATTCCACAGTGTCTTCCTCAAAACTGAAGATGATATTAAATTACATGAAATTGCAAAAAAATTTAGGAATACGTCAAAATAATCCTAATAAACTGAGGTGAAAATCACCCTATAAAAAAAATAAGATGAAATGAATACTAGGAAGGTTAAGTTCAAGCTTATAAAAACCTAGGTACTACAGCTGTCACTTCAATTACAGAATGGAAAATTGTTCACTAGGCAAAAATTAGACAGGAAAAAAACCCCAAAATAATAGCTAACCACAATCTAAACATGCACCCTCAACATAGCTTTAGGAGAGCAAATGTAGTAAAGCTATCAGAAAGAATATACTATTTTATAATGATAAGATTACACTGTATTATATATTATGTGCCAGAAAATACTCCTGTTATATCAGTTAGATGATTACTAAGGTTTTCACATAAGCAAAAATGAAAAGGTTATGATAGAAAAAATGGGCAACATCATTGAAATTAAAAATTTTTGCACTTCAAAGGACACCATCAAGAAAGTGAAAAGACAACCATGGGAAAAATGGGAGAATGAGATAAATGAGGTGACAATGGGAGAAAAATTTTGCAAATTGTATATCTGATAAGGGACTTGTATCTAGAATATATAAAAAATTCCTAAAAGTTAATAGTAGACAAATAATCCAATTAAAAAGTGGGCAAAGGATCTAACTAACATTTGTCCAAGGAAGATATACAAATGGCCAATAAGCACATGAAAAGATGCTCAACATCATTAGTCATCAAGGAAATGCAAATCAAAACCATAATGAGATACCACTTCACACCCACTAGGATAAGGGGGAAAAAACCAAAACAAAACAGAAAATAACAAGTGTTAGTGAGAATGTAGAGAAGCTGAAACTCTCATACACTGCTGCTGGGAATGCACACTTTGAAAAACAATCTGGTAGTTCCTCAAATGGTTAAACCTAGAATTACTATACGATCCAGCAACTCCACTCCTAGGTATATACCCAAAGGAATTGAAAGCAGGGGCTCAAACAGATATTTACAAACCAATGTTCACTGCAGCATTAATCACAATTGCCAAAAAGAGGAAACAACCTAAATGTCCAACAACTGATGAACAGGTAAAAAAAATGTGGTACATCAATCTAATGGAATATTATTTGGCACTAAAAAGAAATCAAGTACTGATACATGCTGAAAACGCAGATGAACTTTGAGAACATGCCAAGTGAAAAAAGCCAGTCACAAAGGACTACATATCATATGATTCCATTTATAAAAAATGTCAAGAACAGGCAGATCTAGAGAGACAGAAAGGAGATCAGTGGCTGCCAAGGAGTGATGAGACTGATGAGTGTTGGATAGTTATGGGGGTTCTTTTTGGGATAATAAAAATATTCTAAAGTTACTTGTGGTGATAGATATACAACTCCGTGAATATACTGAAAGCCACTGAATTATACACTTTGGGTGAATTATGTAGTATCTGAACTATATCTCAATAAAGCTATTTTACAAAGAAAAAAATTTAAGGGTAAAATTGTTTTGAGTCCTTTAATTTTCTGTTATATCTCTTAAATAAGGATGAAGATTATAGTGGTCAATTAAAAACTGATTCTCTTCAATGTAATTACCAACTAATTTTACTTGGAACTATTTGCAAGGTAGATTTTTCTGAGAAAAAATAAAGCAAGTGAATTTACTTTGAAAGATTTGACCAAGTTACAATGGAAGTCTGTTAGACATCTCAAATAAAGTATTTTATCTGTCCAATGCAACTCTGAAACTATGACAGTGTTAAAGTAAGCAAGTAATGATAATTGGGAAACTACACTTTTGTAAAATTTAAAATAAATAAGAACTCTAGAGTAAACATATTTTTTAAATGACTCAAGAAAAAATGCCTTTGAAAGTAAGCTATCATGATCCTTTTAAAACTTCAATAAAAAAGGGAAACTAAAATGATCCTTACTGATTCTGTCACAAATGATAAACGCTAGGGGATGCGTACTCTCATCCACAAAGTTCCTCATTATTACAGACCTAAAGAAAATAAAAAGCAAAGAATTAGCAAAAAAACCCTTGCCTAATCCTATACACTTAATATAATGATTGTTATAATAAATATTAAAATGCTTTCCACTCAAACACAACACGTTATTTTTATTATCATTAATAACAGTGATATTATTGAGGAAGACTGCTTTAGAATGTCACATGACAACTCAGAAAATATTAGTGAAAATTAGAATTTGAAATTTAGGATACTTAGAATTTTAATTTTTTTTAAAAGGTAGGAAAGTCCAGAGACTTTTGAGCAATAAATATTAATTGAAAGGGAATAAATATTAAATTAGTATGGATTCCATATTGCTCCTCAATTATTTTTTGCGTGTGAGGAAGACTGGCCCTCAGCTAACATCCATTGACAGCTTTCCTCTTTTTGCTTGAGGAAGATGGTCCTGAGCCAACATCTGTGCCAATCTTCCTCCATTTTGTATGTGGGGCACCACCAGAGCATGGATTGATGAATGGTGTGTAGGTCCACACTTGGGATCTGAAACCGCAAACCCTGGACCTCCGAAGTGGAGCACACGAACTTAACCACTATACCACTGGGACAGCCCCTGTGCATTGATTATTTAGAACTGACCCTTTAAAAGGTAATAGGGACTGCTAAGTTCTGTATTCATTATGAATTAAAGCAGGCAAGCAACTGTACTCCTCTCATCCAAGTTTTGATATCATTTCTATATCTACTTTTCTCTCCTCTTCTGTAGACCTTTCCCGAGAAGATACGAAGATACAGATACTCACATACCAGAATAACAATTTCCTAACCTCAGCTGAAGTATTTCTGACCAACTTCCCAACCACATCACAAAGAAATTTGGAAATCATAAAAGACATAACTTTTTTTCAATTTCCTCCCACTGCTTTAGATTTTTTTAAGTTGAAAAATGTTTGGTTCTTATAACAAGACAAAGCAGTAAAAAGTTAATACTCTCTTTCCTCCACCTTCCTTTCCCACTCCCACCTGCTCAAGGACACTGCAACAGTCATTCTTGCTTTTCTCTCCTGAGTCATCAATTTTTTCATTCTATTAGGTCATTCTCATAGACATACAAACAAGCTGTTATTATTACAACATAGGAAATAACTAAAAAATATACAGAAAAGGAAAGAATAAAATCAAAATGGTACACTACAAAAAAATCAATTAAATATTTTAAAAAGTCAGTAATGAATGGAGGAACAAAGAGTATGTAAGACATAAAAAAATCAAATAGCAAAATGATAGAAATAAGTTTTTGCCTTATCAGTAATTACTCTGAATGTAAATGAATTAAATTCTCAAATTAAAAAGAAGATATTGGCAGGATGGATAAAAACAAAAACATGATCCATCTATATGCTGTCTACAAGAGACTCACTTTAAATACAAAGCCACAAACTGGTTGAAAGGATGAAAAAAGATATCCTATACAAATAATAACCAAAAGAGCTGGCGTGGCTATATTATTATCAAACAAAACAGATTTTAAGTCAAAAAAGGTTACAAAAGACAAAGAACATTATATATTGATAAAACATTCAATCCATCAAGAATATGTAATAATTATAAACATATATGAACCTAACAATAGAGCCACAAAATTTATGCAGCAAAAATACACAAAATTGAAGGAAGAAATAGTGCTAAAATAATAGGTGGAGACTTCAATATCCCATGTTCAATAATGGATAGAACAACCATACAGAAAACTAACAAGGAAGTAGAGGATCTGAACACTATAAACCAATTAGACCTAAAACACATATATAGAACACTCTACCCAACAACAGCACAATATACAGTCTTCTCAAGTGCACATGAAACATTCCCCAGGACAGACCATATAGTAGGCCACAAAACAATTTTTGATAAATTTTAAAAGATTGAAAATATACAAAGTATCTTTCTGATCCCAATGGAATAAATCTGGAAATCAATAACAGAAGCAAAACTGGAAAACTCACACATATATGGATATTAAACAACACACTCTTAAATAAGCAATGAGTCAAAGTAAAAATAACAAGAGAAATTAGAAAATACTTTCAGATAAATAAAAATGATAACACAACATAGTGAAACTTATAAATTGCAGCAAAAGCAATGCTCCAATGGAAATTTATACCCGTAAACAACTACATTAAAAAAGAAGGATCTCAGGAGCCAGCCCTGTGGCTGAGCAGTTAAGTTCGCACTCTCCACTTCAGCAGCCCAGGGTTCGTTGGTTCGGATCCTGGGTGTGGACCTACACACCACTCATCAGGTCTTGCTGTGGCAGCATCCTACATAGAAGAACTAGAATGACTTACAACTAGGACATACAACTATGTACTGGGGCTTTGGGGACAAAAAAAAAAAAGGAAGATTGGCAAGAGATGTCAGCTCAGGGCCAGTCTTCCTAACCAAAAAAATAAAAAAAAAAAAGGAAAGATCCCAAACTGATAACCTAACTGTACACCTAAAGGATATATAAAAGAAGAGTAAACTAAAACCAAAGGTAGCAGAAGGAAAGAAGTAATAAAAATTAGAGTTAAGGTAAATGAAATAGAGAAGGGAAAAGCAGTAGAGAAAAAACAATGAAATCTAACATTAGTTCTTTGAAAGATCAAGAAAACTGACAAAGCTTAGCCGAACTGGCTAAGAAAAGAGAGAGAAGATCCAAATTACTAAAAACAGAAACCCAAAAGAGGATATTAATACAGAGTTTATAAAAATAAACAGGATTATAAAATAATGTATGAACAATTGTACACCAACAAATTGGATAACCTAGATGAAATGGACAAATTATGTGTCAAACTACCAAAACTCACTCAAGAAGAAATAGAAAATCTAAATAGATCCATAACAAGTAATGAGATTGAATCTGTAATCAAAAACCTCCCAACAAGAAAAGCCTATGGCCAAAAAGCTTTAATGGTGAATTCTACCAAATATTTAAAGAACTGATACCAATTCTTCTCAAATTCTTCCACAAATGTGAAAAGGTGGGAACACTGTCTAACTCATTCTGTGAGGCCAACATTACCCTGATACTGAAGCCAAAGACATTAGAAGAAAAACAAAAAACAACAAATACCCCACTAAAGATATCCCTTATGGGGGCTGGCCTCATGACCAACTGGTTAAGTTCGTGCACTCCACTTCAGTGGCCCAGGGTTTCGCTGGTTGGGATCCTGGGCACAGGCCTAGCAGCACTCATTAGGCCACACTGAGGTGGTGTCCCACATAGCAGAACTAAAAGGACCTACAAGTAGAATACAGAACTATATACCGGTGGGCTTTGGAGGGGAGCAAGAAGGGGGAGGGGGAGAAGAAGAAGAAGAGAAAAAAACCACTGGCAACAGATGTTAGTGCAGGTATTAATCTTTTAAAAAAAAAAAGATATCCCTTATGAATATAGATGAAAAACTCAATAGCAAACCAAATCCAGCAGCATATTATACACATACACATATATACACAACATATTACACACTATGACCAAGTGGGACTTATCCTAGGCATGCAAAGGTAATTCAACATACAAAAGTCAATGTAATACATCATATTAACAGAATGAGGGAAAAGGCACATCATCATCTCAGTTGACACAGGAAAGCATTTGACAAAATCTAACACCCTTCCTGATAAAAGCATTCAGTAAAACAGAAATAGAAGGAAACTTCCACAAAATGGTAAAGGCCATAATATGAACAACTACAACTAACATCACACTTAAAGATAAAAGAATCAAAGCTTTTGCCCCAAGATCAAGAACAAGACAAGGATGCCCACTTTCACTACTTCTATTCAAGATCTAAGAAGATCTAACCAGAGAAAACAGGCAAAAAAGTAAAATAAAAGGCATCCAACTTGGAAAGGAAAAAGTACAGCTATCTCTATTCACAGATAACATAATCTTATAGAAAACTATAAATAATACACACACACACAGTTAGAGCTAATAAACAAATTCAGCAAAATTACAGGATACAAATCTATGCAGAAAAATTAGTTGTATTTCTAGAAGATAGTCAACATTCCAAAAAAGAAATTAAGAAAACAATTCCATTTACAATAGCCTTAAAAAGAATAAAATACTTAAGTATAAATTTAATGAAGAACATAACAAGATATAGACACTGAAGACTACAAAACATTGTTGAAAGGAATTAGAGTACATCTAAACAAACGGAAAGACATCCTATTTACTAACTGAAAGACTTAATATTGTTAAGATGATAACACTACCTAAAGTGATCTACAGATTCAATGCAATTCCTATCACAATTCCAATGACTTTTTTGCAGAATTGGAAAAATTTATCCTGAAATTCATATGGAATTTCAAGAGACTAAGAATAGCCAAAACAATCCTGAAAAAGAAGAACAAAGCTGGAAGACTCATCCACAGAAAGACAACCCACAGAATGGGAGAAAATACACGCAAATAAATATCTGATAAAGGTTTCATATTCAGACTTTATAAAGAACTCCTACAACTCAATACTATAAAGACAAACAACCCAACTGAAAAATGGACAGGGGCCAGCCCCAGTGGCCTACTGGTTAAGTTCAGAGCACTCTACTTTGGCAGCCTGGGTTCAGTTCTTGCACATAGACCTACACCACTTGTCTGTCAGTGGCCATGTTGTGGTGGTGGCTCACATACAGAAAGAGGAAGAAGGTTGGCAACAGATGTTAGCTCAGGGTGAATCTTCCTCAGCAAAAAAAAAAAAAAAAAAAAAGACAAAGGACTTCAATAGACATTTCTCCAAACGATATAGGAATGGCCAATAAACACATGAAAAGATACTCAATGTCAGTCATTAGAGGAATACAAATCAAAATCAAAAGAGGAAAACATTGTATGACTCCTCTTACATGAAATATCTAGAATAGGCAAATTCACAGAGACAGAATGGTAAGAGGTGACCAGGGGCTAGGAAGAGGTGAAAGTAGGGAGTTATTTCTTAATGAGTACAGAGTTTCCGTTTGGGATGATGAAAAAACATGGAAATAGATGGTGGTGATGAATGCAAAACATTGTGCAAATTTGAAACCCTGTACCCACTAAACAACTCCCTATTTCTGCCTCCCCCTAGCCCATGGTAACCACCATTCTACTGTTTCTAAAAATTTGACTACTTTAGATACCTCATATAAGTAGAATCATACAGCATTTGTTTTTTGTGACTGGCTTATTTCACTTAGCATAATATCCTCAAGGTTCATCCTTGTTGTTGCATATGTCAGAATTTCCTTCTCTTTTTTACAGCTGAATAATACTCCACTGTTTGTTTATTGTGGCCCACTTAAAATTTTTTCAGTATTTTTCAACTTCTTTTTGAACAAGAAACATGATATGCTATAGAATCTACCCTTTGGTAGTATCCTTAGCTATTTTATGGGAAGTAGAGTAAAAGATGTATGGACAGCATATTCCAAATTGTGACCCAATTAACTGCTTAGAAAACAACAGTACTCTGAAAATAATTCCTTAATATGGACATTAATATGTATCTCTGCTTAATTTACTTAATATTTACAAAACAGACATTTTCAAAGTAGGCTAAAAGGATTCAAAAGAGAAATTTCATTACCCAAAATTATAGACTAAACCTATTAGTATTATTTGTCTTCCCCCTATCAGGAGACCAAAAATTCTAATTTCTGGTACTAACTAAATGTGTGACAACATATTAACCCTCTGGCCCTCAGTTTTCTCATCAATGACAAGTATGGATTGGATACTTGTGAAGGTGTCTCATAACTCAACTTTCTGTATTTTGGTTTATTTTCTATTCATATATTCACAAATGTTTCAAAACTCTATAGACTTCCAAGAAAGGAATTAAAAAACAAATACCTACCCCAACCAAACTAGAGATAAAAATTCCATTAGGGAAAAAAACCTTAAAATCCTCACAAGGAATAAATGCAAGAAAAATATAAAGTAGTGAGCTCCATATAATAAAATAAAAACTTATTTGAGATTTAACTTTAAAAATACTTTTTAATTAGAACAAATCATGCTTTTTTCCTCTTGATGAAATCAACTATAACATTCTATACCTAAAATTCCCCCAAAAAATTATGTTAAAGAAGGTCATTATATTATTTGTAGGAGTATCACTGTCTTCATTTATTAATTTCTCAAGCTAATATGACCTTAACATATAACAACATGAGTCCTAGCAAAAACCAGAACCTAACAGAAAAATAAAACAATTAGTAATAGTCATCCAAAAGGACATCCTTCCAAATTATTTCCAATAGCTAATTAACAAATCCTTAGTTGTTTTATTAATGTACAATATACAAAATCATTACAGAAATCCATATGGTAAGTGGCTTTAATGTCATGTATTCCAATCTCTGCATTTGTTTACACAACTCTATTAAATTCCACCTTCAGCTCTACCAATCCTTGATCTGTTTTGGATTAACCTAACTGTATTATGTATATACGCAACTATTTAATTATAAAATAAACAGAAAAATATCTGGCAAATAAGAAGCTCCAGAGTGAGTTCAAATTTTACCTGCTTTCTCTAAGCTGTGTAACCTTGAGCGGTTCTTGGAACCTCTCAGTCTGTTTCCTCCTCTGACCATCTACATTGCAGGGCTGTGGAGAGTTCAGAAGAATACATTCAAAGTCCTAAAATATAGTAAGTGCTCAATAAATATATATTTCCCTCTCATTGACCTGTAGAACAAGGAATATAGATCAAGATTCTACACTGACTTGCTGAAAAACTCCTAACACCAAACCTGTTATATCTGATTGTACTTAGTTTCCAACTCATTTTTAAAATATTTATACTAATCAACAGTATGATCGTATGCCTAAACTTATCTTGGCCCTCCCAACATATATACTTGTTCATTTTATTCCCTTGCTAAAGATATCAATGCCTCTTCACCCTTTTTTGCTTCCATTCCCCCATAAGTAATCCCTGTTTAAACCACGTTGAAATGTTGCCTGAGTTCACCAAACTCTGTCACATCTCCATTAATATGTACAGGAAGTTCTCTATGCCAATAACATGGCTCCCCACCACCCACTTTCCTCCATTTGATAAAGTAATGTCTTTGAGATTAAACTCAAGCTCTAACACCTCTAGGAAGCCTTATACATACATATGTACACAAACACACAGCCCTCAAAATGTTAAGCACTCATTTTTGTATTCCATACCTAATACACTGTATTATCATTCTTGGTCTACTTGCTTATCTTTCCTACTAAACAAGATGAGTGCAGAGATTGGTTCTTAGTCAACTTTGTATCTCTAACATCTACAAGTATAATGACACATAGTAAATACTCAAATGCTTTCAAGAATTCAATAATATCATAATACAAAACAAAATGAAGCCTCTCGATCCTTAATATTACTCCAAAAGTTGAGATTCAAAAGCATCCTCTTAATGATATACCATTTTTATGACTTTAAGAATGCCCCAACTGAACTGTACACTTAAAAATGGTCAAAACAGTAAATTTTATGTTATGTATATTTTACCACACACACACACACAAAAGAATGCCTCAGTGATCCAATTTAAAATTTAATTCCCAGTTATCCCTCAAAGAATCCTACTTTCATTGATAAGTCATTCTACAAGGGGCCGTATAGCATAGTAGTTAAAAGTATAGGCTCGGAAAATAGACTGGTACAGTTGGAATCCTGGCTTTATCACTTAGTAAGTATGAAATCTTAGGCAAATCACTTTTGAAGCTCAGTTTCTTAATTTGTAAAGTGGGGACTGCAACAGTACTGATCTCAGAACTCTTGCAAAATAACCATATAGAGCACCGTGTAAACAGTTTTCGAACTGTGCTCCTTGGATTGCTGGGTCATCTTTAGCCACTGAAAGGGAAGAGAGGGCTTTAAACTTCCTATTCCCCCATTTTCTCCCTAAAAAAGATTTTAGCCTGAATATTCTGCTCTTATTTTACAGATTGAGCTTTCAAGTAGGATTTTTCAACAAAACAAAGGATTCCTTGATATAAAAGAACTGAAAACCACTAATCTAAATAATACTCATCTAATGTTTATATTAACATCTCTCTCTGCAGATAGCTAATGATTAAAGTCAACTACTTACTTTGTTGGCATTCACACTTAATTTAGTTTTACTTTGCATCTCACAGAAAGGGAAATCTTTAAAACACAATCACATCTCTACTCTCGGTAAAAACTGATTGAGGATAACTAATTTTGGGCTGATACTGATAACAGATTACAAGTTTCCTAGTTGATACTGAGTAGGTCAAGTTGTTTAACTGAAGTAGTCCTGAACATCAATCATACTCATAATCAAATTAAATATAAATATGTATATTCTAAAGCCAAATAAATTTCAATTAATGTAACCACGGGCCCTGTAGGACCAGTGCAACTGACCCCATCTTAACAACAGAGTAATTAAGCATGGCCGAGTGGTTAAGTTTGCGCGCTCTGCTTTGGCGGCCCAGGGTTTCGTTGGTTTGAATCCTGGGCGCGGACATGGCACTGCTCATCAGGCCATGCTGAGGCGGCATCCCACATGCCACAACTAGAAGGACCCACAGCTAAAAATACACAACTATCTACCCGGGGCTTTTGGGAGAAAAAAGAAAAATAAAATCTTTAAAAGAAAAAAAAAAAGAGTTGTCTTTCAGGATCTGAGAGCCTGCCCTTGTCCAGTTCAGGCTGGTTGAAACCACCAATCCATCTAGTGGGCATGTGCAAATGCTGGATAAGTGACCCTTTTGATGTCAAAGGGCTTCAAACTCCAGCCTCAGACGATACTCACACCACCATTTTGTGAACACGTGTCCTACTAAGAGCCATGAAGCTTGACCATGCTTGCGCAGATTACCTCACTTCTCATCTCCAATCATCTATCTCTACAGATCAGACAGCCCTGCCCCTCATCCCATAAATTTTGCCCCATGCCCTGGATCAGGGAGACAGATTTAAGAGCTGATGCCTCCTGTCTCCCTGCAGATGGATCTAGCAATAAAACTGTTCTCTTCCCAAAAGCTGATGCTGTAATAAGTGGTTTTTTTATGCACATCAGGTAGGAGAACCCTAATTCTGTGCAGTAACACTAGTATTAAAAACAGGAGATTGATTTAAATGCAGAATTTCCAAAGTTTGAAATACAATGAAAACTGAGACCCACGTTGATTATCACCATCTAACTTGCAGGGTTTAGAAATACATTCAAAGTTCCTAAAATATAGTAAGTGCTTAATAAATGTAGATTTCCCTCTCATACCTTTCACCTCTTTTCTGACTTCCCAAGAGCCTACAGTCAGTTCACACCCTCTCACGACTGTTAGGCTTCTCCAGACCTCTTCAGGTTCTTTTACTAATAATCTCCAATGCTGTCCTCTCATCTCCTTCAATACTCTGGTAATCTTTTTCACTCACTCAAATCCACCATACTGTATTAACCTCACCACTGTGATTTTTACCTCCAGGCCTCAGGCCAATTAAATGAACATTTCCTGAATATTTGTAACATTTATAATATTTATTATATGCCTGATACCTCATTAATACAAGGTTAATACTAACCTTTACCTTCAACAAGGTCCTTGCTTTTGTTTAGAAATGTCTAAATTCATTACCCTTCTAGACTAGCTCTTTGCAGTTATTTTATGTTTTCTCTCCTCAAGCCTTCAATCCTAACTTCCCCATCTTCACCGAAGGACAATTTTGCCTCATAGCCTTCCGAGGTTTTCCAGATGAAATTCACCAATCACTTTTTTTCAGAAGCATCTGTCTTTTCATCTGTCCCTTTTTCTTCTAGCTATTCTCAGAAGAGGAAGCATGACTCTTCTCCAAAAACAAATCTCACCTCTTAATACCAATCCATCTAGCCTTTCAAAGGGACTTACACCCACACACACTCCATCTCTCCCAAGGATCTTTAATCATTCCCTTGCAATTGCCTGCTTCCCTTCTAACTTTAGGCATCAGCAGATTTCCCTTACCTTAACAGAAATGTACAAAGTCATCTTATTTCTATCCTTCCATTCAATGACAAATATTGAAAATAAGTGATCTACTGCCTCTATTTACCCATTTGGCTGTTAACCTCTTGTACTTTAGTTCTGCCCCCATAAAATTACTGCAACTGTACTTTCAAAGACAACTAATAACCTCCTAGACAAACCCAAATGTTCTCTCAATCCTTGTCTTTGACCACTAAGAAACAATTGCCATCACTAACCAAACAGACAGCAGAAGCTAAACTCAACTGCTATCTTCTATATGAAGCCTCCAATTGTTTACGCATCCCCATCTATCATATACTATTTAGGGTTTCAGTGCTGAGAAGAACAAGGTCTACAATTTATTCATCTCAAGTGCCAACTACCACCCTGCTTGGCCCATAATAAAAGCTGTTTAAATGTTTTCTGAATTCCGTTCAATCAACCGTTCCGCCTTCTGGAACTTCTTAGCTTCTATGACAGCAGACTATCCTGGATTTTCTTTCCCATGGCTTTCCTTGTTTTTCTGATTGATATAAAGTAATTTAACAGATAGAAGCTTCTATGCAGTGATTTCATTTCCATCAAATCCACTTACTTAGCATTTCAAATTCAGTCAAATGTTGTGTTGACACATATTCCTTAACATAACCTCTAAAATGTGATTTCACATTCAAATCCTTGAGAAACTCAATTCCACTTTTTTTGGAATACTAAAAATTTAATTTTTTTTCTTACTACTGACATAACATAAAGACATAAAACCTAATTTCCCACTACTTTAATAAGACCATATAGCATCTCATTGCACTCCTTTAGGTCTGCCCAAAAACATACTAAGAAAGCAACAGATGGGTCCCTATTTATATAATGATGTGTATTCCTATGAGTAGCCCTGGGAACTTTGGTCATTTCTGACAGATTTCTATTCATCTCAGGAATAATATGTATCTTTATTATAATCTCGCTGCCTCATTCCCCAGGGCCCTATTTAAAAGTATCACGTACATTTCACCTACTACCTATCAAATTCGCTTGGACCAAAAGTTTTCTTTTCTTCCATCTCAAGAAGATTTAAGTTATAAATATGTATTTTTCATTCTTCCCAAACCATACCCCCAAATGGTACACTATCCATTCTATTTTAAAAAACAAACATTTTTAAGGCTCAAGAAAAGACAGCGTCTCTTAGTTGACCATAACTTTGAAAATATAAAACTATGTTTTGCTCTAATCTGCTGTAATCCAACAGACACAAAACAAGCACTCATTTTTGGGCCCAAAATCTTTATATTTGCTGTTTCATATTCCTTTGTACTATGTCTCATTTAAGTAGAAATAACTATCCACTGTCAAATAGTAATTTTTGGAGATTAAAAAAAAAGAGCAAAAGACTTTTCAAACAGTGGTATTTTAATCAAACCATATAACTGAATACGGAGTAACTGGCATTCTTGTATACTGCTGAAAGGAGTGTAAACTGGAAAAACGTTTTTGGAAAACTATACAGCATTATTGCTAAAGTTGAACATATGTATACCTATGACCAGCTTTTCCACTTCTAGAAATATATACTCCACAGGAATGTCTGCACACATGCACCAAAAGCCATGTATAGGAATGTTCATATCAGTATTACGCATAACAGTCTAAAACTGAAAACATGTCCATCATACATCAGAATCAACAGCATTGAGAATGAATGAATTATTCCTGCATGGAAAAACACAGATTAGTCTCAGACATAATATTAAGCAAAAGAATACGTACTATATGATTCCATTTACATAAAGTTCAAAACCAGGCAAAGCTACTCTCTGGTTTTGGAAGTCAGCATAATGGTTACCTCTGGGAAGGCTGAATGGGAATGATAATTGAAAGGGAGTATGGGGGGAGCTTCTGGGGTGCCAGTAACAATAACATTCTATTCTTTGACCTGGGTGGTAGTTTCAGAGACGAGTTTACTTTGTAATAAGTCATACAGCTACATACTTAAAATTTATACACTTTTCTGAATGTCCCTAGTAACTTGAAAATTTTTTTAAAAACCTAAATGGAACAAGATGAACCATAAGTATGTATTTATAAATCACCATTTAGAGTATATATCATTCAAAAAAAAATTGGTAAACAAATATAGGATGGTCTCTGACAGGACTTCAGTAAACTCTGTATACTACTGATTTCAATGCATGTTCACCAAAGCAGAACTAATTCTTCTATCTGGATATACAGTGAACTCACTAAATTATGCAATCTCTGAAATAAAATATTCCCTAAGACAAGAAACTTCAGGCAACTTAGTTTCTCTGTACATCAGTTTCTTCATCTATAAAACAGATTAAATATGCACCAAATCTAGAATCTTAAATTCTAAATTTCTTTTAGGCAAAGTTGCTCAGTTCCTGGAATGGAGGAAAAAATTTTAATTAATAAATATCTAATTGTCTTTTTCAAGATAAACACTGCAAAGATGATATGACCAAAAAATATATTGAATTCTAGTCAGTTAGTTCCATGAAAAAAAGAATAATTTTTGCTTTACTCAAACTGTGATAAATCACATTTTAAGATAAAATAAACTTTATGCAAAATATATGAAGCCAAACCATTATCCTAACCATTTTTTCCTTCTTCTTATAGAAGAACTAAGAAGATACATTCACAGTTATCTTTCAGAAGCACAGCCGTTGATTTCCAACAGAGTAAAATTTAATATACTTTATACTGCTGCTGCTTAGTCAGGAAAACTAAACTGGAATGATCACTGGACAAGAAAAATAATTTTTTTTTCAGATTTCAAACTATGTCCCCTTGTAACAACAACATTTGAAATTACTCGTTAAAAAAGTTTTAAAGTATAATAAAAGAAATATTAAACGCTTAGTTAACTTCACTCAATAATGCCAAAGTATAACAGAAACATCAGTATCTACAGTTATTCAATAAATAATGGCTACTAATGACCTGAATTATAATTTTTATTCACAAGCACTAGAAGCCTCATTAAAAATGATAAATTTAACATCTGGCTGCCTACAAGCTAATAACTTTAAAGAGTGCTACTTCCTGGGAACACCAAGACTACAAGACTTTTGTTTTCTGCACCATCACCCAAATAATATATAAACATATCTAATACTACATTCCAGTTAACTTTTTTCTCAAACCTTCATATCTAATATAATCTATATTAAGAAAGTATCCACAAATAAACTTTCAAAAACTGAACTACATTGCTAAAAAGTAAGATCATTTCAGGTATCAATTTTTCTAGCATAAATATGAAGCTTGTTCCTTCCTCTCAAAACTCTGAATATTTTGGTGTCACACAGTTACACCTATCCTGACTGAGGCACCTATCAGTCAGGTAAAGGCAGTCCCCACCTTCTGAAACACTTGTTTGAAGATGGTGTAATAAACTTGATTTCTTGCCAAATCTTTCCTCCCCCATATCATCTTCACCTTAGTAAATCCCATCACCATCTATCTAGTTCCTTAAGCCAGGCTCCTGGAGGTCATTTTTGACATCTTCCTTTAACATCCAATCCATCACAAAGTCAGCGGGCCCTCCCCCTCTCTCCCATCTCTTCTTTCTCTGTATTTCAAATCAAATCTTTTATATATATCCTTTTCCTTCCTTCACCTCCACAGCTGCTACCCTAGTTCCAGCTACACCATGTCCTATTCTCAGCAATGGTAGTAGTACAACGTCTGCTTTCACTCTTGCCTTTTTCCAATCCATTCTCAATCAAAGTGATTTTTTAAAAAATTTAAATTCAAGCAGATTATTCTTCTGCTTCAAAATCTTCAGTAACTGCAATGTCCTTAGTAAAACACCGAAGTCTTTATCATGCCCTGCAAGGCCATGTGTGGCCTGCTCTCTCTCCATCTCTCCCATTTCATCTTGTGCAGTTTTCCTCTCTTATTATGCTCCTGCCACCCTGAACTTCTTTCATTTCTTCCAACGTACTAAGCTCTCTCTTCCCTTCATACATATTTGTCTCTCTTCCAGGAACTTTGCTCCCTATCTGGATTCTTATTCTTTATGCCTTGACTTAAATATCACCACCTGAGAGAGGCCTTCTCTGACCACACCATCTAAAATCCTCATTTTTCTCTCTCCTAGCATTCTGTTCTCTTCCTTTATTTAATTCATCACAAGTTCTAATTTTACATTTGTTTATTTACTTGTTCATTATCAGTTTCTTCTATTAGACTATAGATTCTACAAAGGTGAGGATCACTTAATACATTTATTATATTACATATAAAAAATTAATAAAGGGATCACCTAATAAATCTGTTTAATGAATTAATGGATGTGAATGACCCAGAGTCCAGAGGATAAATTACAGGTCAAAGTGACTTCCCCTCCTCTGGGTCTCCTGTTATCACTTGATCAGCTTTCCAACTGTTTCTAAAAGGGAGGAGCAAAAAGTGTTCCTACAAACTTAAAGGCAATACAACAGAGGGAATGTCTAGAAGTTGTACATAATATGTCAAATAAGTGAGACAAATAATAATGTTATGACCTCACAGGAAGGTGAAATCCCTAAGGGCTACAATGACAGGAGATGACTTTATTCACAAAGTGGAATTTGCCCTGAGTATTCACAGACTGATAAAATTCAGAGAGGTGGAATGTATGAGAGTGAAGCCCAAGCAAGGAAATAAACAGATACAAAGTGGTAGAAGATAGTTATAAAATTGGAATGTGGCAGCTTATACTTACAAAGTAAATAAGTGTAAAAAGCTAAATCTTCTATCATTATGAAATCTGTATTGTGTTAAGACAATTATGTTAAGACCACAACAGCTACAAAACAATTAAAAGGTTACAATAAAATCATTCTATCTTCTCAGCATCCATAAAGTTCTTGATTCCAATTTTTGGCTTTTAAAGTTTTTCAAACATTTATAACACGTTCTCATAGTTTTCATAATTCATTTTCACTCTGATCAACTGCCTCAACTTCCCATATTCTTACCTATGTTCTTTATTCACTATACCAACACCTGATGAAATTTCCCAGTAGGTCTATTATTTCAGTCACATTTATTTTTCCTTTTTAGACTTTGGCTTCTCTAGGATTTCATTTACCCCCTCTGTCAAAGTGTTTAGTTTGCTTTTTTTCTATTGCATTTACATTAATGATCAACACATCTAACTCTTTAGAAAATTTAAAATGTTCACACGCACCAAAATTTTCATTTTAGTATTGATAGAAGCTTCAACAGATTTTACTTCTAAGTCTGTAATGCTACTTCGCTTGCTGCCTTTAAAATTATAAAACATTAAGCCCCTCCTTCAGTTCTATCTTGTTTCCAGGAGTAAACTGCCAAAGTCTAGTTCAATGCCTTATAGAAGGCATTCAATTACATCAGATAAGGGGTTTGGAGCTAAAAGTTTCCTTTTTTCTTTTTTAAAGATTGGCCCTTTAGCTAACAAGTGTTGCCAATCTTTTTTTTTTTCCTGCTTTATCTCCCCAAATCCCCACGGTACATAGTTGTATATCTTAGTTGCAGGTCCTTCTAGTTGTGGTATGTGGGACACTGCCTCAACGTGGCCTGACGAGCGGTGCCATATCTGCGCCCAGGATTCGAACCGGCAAAACCCGGGGCTGCCACAGCGGAGCGCATGAACTTAACCACTCAGCCACAGGGCTGGCTCTTTTTTTTTTTTTTTTTTTAAAGATTTTATTCTTCCTTTTTCTCCCCAAAGCCCCTGGTACACAGTCATGTATTTTTAGTTGTGGGTCATTCTAGTTGCGGCATGTGGGACGCCGCCTCAGCGTGGCTTGATGAGCGGGGCCATGTCAGCACCCAGGATTCCAACTGGCGAAACCCTGGGCCGCCAAAGCGGAGCAGGAGAACTTAACCACTCAGCCATGGGGCCAACCCCCAAAACTTCCAAGTTGAAAATTCTATAATTTTGTTAATCTTACTTGTCATAGACTTTTTCCACTGACAACACTGCTTTCTTATCTTTATTCATACCCACCCATTAGCATTATTCTTTTAAAACCATTTTCAGGTAAGGCCAAAAACTCTACCACTATTTGTTTCAAAACTTCTGCCTTTTCTTAAATCCAAATATAATTTTTGTATTTCAGAGGTCAGATCTCATGCAATACTCAGTATCATGGAATTGTAAAACTGGAGAAAACTAGAGCTCAGAGGTTAGGAAACCTGACTATAGCTACACAGCTGGCGAAGCCACCAAGTCCTGATTCTCTCCAATCAGCACTCCTTCCAAGTCAAGGCGGCTTTCCTGGTTACATCAACACGTTTTCTTCCTAATGCTATTGCTTATGTTCTTCTAAGAATATCATCTTCTCCTGGTTAATCAATCACAAGCTTCTTGTTTTTTAACTCTACAATATCCACCCACTCTCCTGAGACTGCTCAGGGATGACAGATACCTCAAGCAAATCTGAAAGGCAACTACTTTTTTTTCCCCAGAGCATTTCATGTATATTATTATATGATCTGTAGTTTATAGGAAACTCCCCAAGGACTGAGACCTGCCAATACTTTGTAGTACACTATAACTATTTAAGGTGAGGTGTTAAAGCAATAAAAGCAGAAACAGAAAAGTCTTGGAAGATACATAATACAGGTTTAACTTGCTTGGAGCAATAGTTGTTTTTCATTTAACAAGTATTTATCAAATATGTGTCATATGGAAAGCTCTGTGCTGCCTGCTCTTAGCAAAAAGTCACATTTAAATTCAGGTTCTGTAAATCCAACAGAAAAGAAGAAACCCTATGTTCATCCTTTTGCATTGCAAAAAACAAAAACAGAAACACACCCACACAACACACAACTCCCTCTGCAATGTGGAATCCGCCCTTAGGTTCACCTTCTGTACGTTCAAATGTTTACAGATCTAGTGTTCGTCTAAACAGTACCTGTACAATTAGGCACAGAGTTTAGGCGAAGTAGCATTACACAAGATAAGCCGTCTTTTCTGTTCAGGATCCTAGCTAGTTAAGTAGAACTGGAGAGTTTAAAATCAGAGTAAAGGAAACTGTCAAAAGTAGCATGCAAGACTGAGAAACTAAACTGATAGTAATTTTATTAATGAGCATAAACTTTATTTAATACAGAGGAATTCTGAGGTAGTTACGAGTATTTCACATAAATGGATAAAAGTCACAATAGTGTCAAATCCCAGACTTCCAGGAAACTGTGCAACACTGTTAGCATTACGATTAAGAAAAAATAGCCTACTTTGTTCTGAGAAGTTTTATTTTTCTTAAAAAAAAAAAAAAGGCAAAACAAAACCAAAAAAGGAACACACAGAAACCACTCTGAGCTGGCGACTGCGACAGGCAAGTAAGACACCCTGGCTTTCCGGGTCGTGCTTGGCTTTGGGATGGATGTCCGCGAAGAGAGCCCTGGAACCACCCATCACGTCCCACACCCAGCGCCCAAGGAAGCGGCAGCAGACGGAGGCCGGCGGGGTCGGGCCGCTGCAGACGCGGAGGTCCGGGGGGACTC